>NC_137883.1:24552650-24780150 GCF_963924005.1 Protomyctophum bolini | reverse complement strand
AGTACATGTTGCCATGCTTGCTCGCCCAGTGTGCATGTGGTACGGAGTCTACGTACAGTAGAGGCTGTGGTAGAGAAACGACCAATAGCTCGGAGCGTTGGCAGCATGAGGCTAGTTTTAATCAGGACTTCAGTGTGTGGCTGTGACCTGCCAGGTAGCTTGGCATGCTCTCTAATGCTACATTAACCCCATGCCTGTCCCTGTCTATTAGCATATAATACCCTCTCATTAAAACCATACACAGAGGAGAGAGAGAGGAGAGAGAGACAGGAATGGCACAGATCGTTGATGCCGCGGCAGAAACCTTGTATCTTCATTTTTCGACTTCTTTGTGTAAATGTATGTAAATTAGTTTTGAAAACGTGAAACTGGTTAAGTGTGCCTGTAGGCTTCATGAATATTGTACCAATGAAAAGTATTTCATTGGTACAGTGTGACTAGATAACGGCATTGGATCCATTGAAACGCAGAGCTCTTTTTTATTAGAGCTCTAACGAGATGCAAAGCAGTAAGCCTGAGTGGGCGTAGACATGCACTAACTATGAGAGGAGATTACACTCTGCAAGCTCCACGACAAGATCCATCTTGTAGTTATGGTTCACATCACAACTTTGCACAGTATGTGGTGTACTTTTTGTGTACGACACAAATCCTATATATTAAAATGGGTCAATGGGTGGGCGGCAGTGTTGTAGTGCTACTTTTAGTCAAGTGGGGGAACGCCTTAGAGTATATACTAATAGAGACGTCACCGGATTTCTCCTCCCATCCACTTGCATTAAGTTGCTCAAAAGCACATGAGGTAGTTCCGGGTAGGAACAGAGTGCATTCTGGGATGGATTGGGCCAAAACGTGCTGCCGTTGACTATCATTGCACGCATTCACGTATGAAATGGCGTTCAAAAGTCATTGCCCCATAACGTGAACGTGCGCAATGATAGTCAACGGACCAGCGTTTACCTATTTAGAAACAGGGTTTACAATGCTTAATCGGATGCCTCTAGTTGCATTATATACAGTACTAAGTTCATTATATACAGTAGATATTCCACTGTTACGTTCTTAGCTTGCACATGTTTCATGATAACTACTTCATATGTCATATGATGTATTGCCATGCTTTTTGTTATTGCTTATTGTAAATCACTCTGGATTAAGACCATCTGCTAAATGCCTAAATTGTAAATTGTGTCCGGGTTTGTTAGCGTCTCCCAGGTCTTTCCAATTTAGAATGAATGAGGGATTAATATTGCATGTGTCATTTGTAACACCATTATGGCTGTTAGTCTTACAGCGTCGAGATGGATTCGACTCTAGAGTGAACGGTGTTGTACATCATTATCCAATTCCAACCACACATACACACACACACACACACACACACACACACACACACACACACACACACACACACACACACACACACACTCCACAGGCTCAATCATAATCCATTAAACCACTGGCATGTGTGTTTCAGAGGCTGTTATAGATTGGGGTCCCAGAGATATTTATTAAAATATTTATTTTTATTTGATCAAACAGGGGTCTGTATATATGATGCATGTATGAATCGGAGGGTCCTTGAAATGAAAAAGGGTGAGAATCACTGCATTAAGCGTCATTCATAGTCTAGGTTTTCGGTGGTGAGGTGACCACCGAACTACAACATGACGTCACGAGCCGCGGTGAAGAGCAAACCACCGCCACCGCCCCAGCCCTTCTCTCTGTTTTTACTCACCACCGCTCAACGGTATTTCAGCTCTGGTGGTCACCTCACCACCGGAGCGGTGGTCAGCTCACCACCGAAAATCCAGACTATGAATGAGCCTTTAGATTGCCAGCTAAACAGTTAGTCTTGTATGACTAACCTCATCCTATAATACTTCCTCTACACACAGAGTTAAACGCATGACGTTCTACCCTGAATCACATCAATCTTACCCTAGCTTCAGTTACTACCTCGCACTGTCACATCTAAAGTCAATCTAGAAGCGTTTATATTCCAAACGAGATGCTATCGGTTAAGTCAGAAATGAAGACGGAACGTTGCCGTTGCCGCAAAACCATGGAGAGTGAACCGCAGTGCACATGCGCGAAACTAGGAAAGAAATATATATATATATATATATATTAGATTATTTATTATTAGATTTCAGCGATCATTAAAAATGAATTTAGCTTGTGTGGTATATGTGGCCTTACTTCAGTCATGCGAGTGTTAAGTGGTTTACAAATAAAGTAACACAATGTACAATTTGTCTTCCCATCAAGAACCTGCCTCAGCTAAATCTCATCTAGACCATAGTTGGATTATGATATATATACCGTATAGTGGCTAAATCAATAAGTGACTCCTTGTGCCATCACAAGCAAACAAATTAGTGGAAAAAAGATTCAAGAACCCATGAACAGTTGTTGTGTATTTGATTAGTGTGATAATTCCTAGGGGATCACCATCACAGAGTCTGCCATCACAAAAGCAATTACATTGTCCATATTCTAAACTGACTGGGAAGCAAAAATCGTGTCTAAATATGATTTTGCCGGTTTGTGAGAAGTCAGCTAAACTTGACCATATTATCGTCGGTTTCGGGCAGAAACCTCATATCTCAATGTTTCAGCTTTTTTCTTTTCTTTGTCGCGCTACAGTATCAGTACAGTATCAGTACAGTATGATACTATCACATGAAAGAACATCCAATTTACAAGCTCACAGCGCGTTGCAACGCAAGACGCGAGTAATTGTATATAAAGGAGGATTTATGGTGGATTTATTGAGGGTTTTGTCGAAACACGTCTGGTGATGCAAATAAATCAACGAAATTACTTATTGAATCCTGCTGGCTGTTTTCTCGCTCTCTTCATAAACATTGAACCAAGTGAAAACAATTAACAGCTTGTGACTAAACAATAACTACATGGGATCGTTTGGAACACATCCATTTACTGACACATTTGGACGTACTGTACAAGGCTTTCACCCGAGAGCCATAATGCAGAAAACTGAAAACAGCTTATATACTGTAAGCTGGAGGCAGGTTTTATTTGTGCTGCCATGTTTGCACACTATGGGTGTGTATGGGTGTGCTCAGTATGGGTGTGTATGGGTGTGCTCAGTATGAGTAGTGGGTGTGCTCAGTATGAGTAGTGGGTGTGCTCAGTATGGGTGTGTATGGGTGTGCTCAGTATGAGTAGTGGGTGTGCTCAGTATGGGTGTGTATGGGTGTGCTCAGTATGAGTAGTGGGTGTGCTCAGTATGGGTGTGTATGGGTGTGCTCAGTATGGGTGTGTATGGGTGTGCTCAGTATGGGTGTGTATGGGTGTGCTCAGTATGGGTGTGTATGGGTGTGCTCAGTATGGGTGTGTATGGGTGTGCTCAGTATGGGTGTGTATGGGTGTGCTCAGTATGGGTGTGTATGGGTGTGCTCAGTATGGGTGTGTATGGGTGTGCTCAGTATGAGTAGTGGGTGTGCTCAGTATGGGTGTGTATGGGTGTGCTCAGTATGGGTGTGTATGGGTGTGCTCAGTATGGGTGTGTATGGGTGTGCTCAGTATGGGTGGTGGTGTGCTCAGTATGGGTGGTGGTGTGCTCAGTATGGGTGTGTATGGGTGTGCTCAGTATGGGTGTGTATGGGTGTGCTCAGTATGGGTGTGTATGGGTGTGCTCAGTATGGGTGTGTATGGGTGTGCTCAGTATGGGTGGTGGTGTGCTCAGTATGGGTGGTGGTGTGCTCAGTATGGGTGGTGGTGTGCTCAGTATGGGTGGTGGTGTGCTCAGTATGGGTGGTGGTGTGCTCAGTATGGGTGGTGGTGTGCTCAGTATGGGTGTGTATGGGTGTGCTCAGTATGGGTGTGTATGGGTGTGCTCAGTATGGGTGTGTATGGGTGTGCTCAGTATGGGTGGTGGTGTGCTCAGTATGGGTGTGTATGGGTGTGCTCAGTATGGGTGTGTATGGGTGTGCTCAGTATGGGTGTGTATGGGTGTGCTCAGTATGGGTGGTGGTGTGCTCAGTATGGGTGGTGGTGTGCTCAGTATGGGTGTGTATGGGTGTGCTCAGTATGGGTGGTGGTGTGCTCAGTATGGGTGTGTATGGGTGTGCTCAGTATGGGTGTGTATGGGTGTGCTCAGTATGGGTGTGTATGGGTGTGCTCAGTATGGGTGTGTATGGGTGTGCTCAGTATGGGTGGTGGTGTGCTCAGTATGGGTGTGTATGGGTGTGCTCGGTGCCGATTCATGGGCTTCCTGTATAACGTTGGAATAATGATGTGGGAAAATGCTTGCTCACTATTGGCTCATATAACTCCCTCATTACGCCCTCCCTGGAGGCCCACCATGGCTCTATCACTGGAGATGGAGTACATGTTGTTGCTGTCGGGGCCGGGAACCTCGCATCTCCATACAGTTTCAAAATAATGTATGCCTTAATTACTTCATCATGCAGGAGTGTCGCATAGAAGTTGTGAGAATAGCCAACGTGTCGCGATGCGATTTTCCCTTTAAAAAAAAAGAATAACGATAAAAAATGTAATGGTTTTCGGACATGCAGTACAAGGTTTCCACCTGCCAGCGAGGATTTGCACGGTATCATCATTACATTACGTATATTGTTTCCCTTTCATGCCCTTTGTGTTTAAATAAATATATAATAAAAATAGACACGAGAGGGTTGCTGAGCGGCATATTTAGTCCCATGGAACAATTTCACATAATCAACTACTGTACATTTCCTATAATGGGAATTCTCTCCGAGTTATGGGAAAAGAAATGCGATTGAACATGATTGAACATTACAGATGAAGCAAGCGACACTCTCTGTCTGGTCCAGCCGTCTAAGAAACCACGGGAGCGCTTATGAGAGCTCAAACATTCTACCAGGACACTCATATACAGGAAGAATAAAAGATAAAAACATCCTCAGTGGTTAATTAACACCCTGGATTTTACGGTGTATTTGAGTGCCCTATCAAGAACCTCTAAATCAATCTGAGGAGGTGATTGTTGTAATTTTCACGAGCCACATTTTAATTAACTGCCACTTAACCCATTCTGGACGGGAAGCCCTTTTTGGTGTTTTAAAGCATTATGTTATACTGTACTTTGGCTATTGAAAAATAGCAGATCTACAAGCTCATAGCGTGTTGATCTGCTATTTTTGAAAAATCGTGAAAATGTGAATCTTTGAAGTTTGAATATATATTCATTTTCTTTCAGAGCAAACGTTTTGTAACTCAAATCTTTGCTTCTGGGGGGGGGGGGGGACACAACATCAGATGGGGGCGTCAGCAGCCAATTACATATATCCTTGACATGAAAATGTTTGAGGACCACTGACATATAAACATGGGTTTTTCAGAAAACTGTCAGGATCTAGAAGACATTTGTAGAATCGTCCTCAGGTCTAAATTGGTTAATTGTCAATCGCCTGCCTTGCAATAACGCTGACTTATGGACTCTGGGGTTATTCCTCGTGACAATGCCACTTGTCGGATGCAATCATTAGACGATGCCATTATCATCAGAGAGCCGGCTAGTGGAGTATTGTACATTAGGGGTACGTTTGATTTGAGTCAGCGCAGAATGTCATGCGTTAAATGTGTGTAGAGGAAAAGCATGATAGAATCAGGCTAGTCATACAGAACAAAACATCTGTCTAATGCAGTGATTCTCAACCTCTTTTCATTGAACACCATGGTCTAATCCATTAGACTCTAATGGATCATTCATTCATTCATTCATTGTTGCTGCTTCTTTGCCTGGAAAGGAGCCAGCTTACTGTAGGTGGTTCAGGCATCTGGTTAGGATGCCTCTCGGGCGTCTCCCTAGGGAGATCCGCGAGGCACGTCCCACTGGGAGGAGACCCCGGGGCAGACCAAGGCACAGTTGGACAGATTACATCTCTCGGGATCCCCCAGGAAAAAGTCACTATATGGTGCTCTGGAGAGGGAAGTCTGGAGCTCTCTGGTGGAGCTGTTGCCCCCGCGACCTGACTACGGATAAGCGGTTGAATATGGATGGATGGATGGATGGATTCATTCATTCATTCATTCATTGTAGGTATAACACTCTAATGTCGCCACAGGTTGAGAACCAATGATCTGCCGTGTGCCATATTTGACCATGTCCTTGCAGTGTTTTCTTCCTGTGCTGTGTAGCACATCGGTGTGGGATATTGGATTGGGGAGTTTGGGCTCGAAAAAGGTTCATATTACCACTCTTCACTCTTCACAACATCTCAAAATGTGTTTGGCGTCCTGCCATCAAAGTTGCCGAGCACATTCATGCACTTTATGTGTGTGTGTGTGTGCGTGTGCGTTGTGAGTATAGCCCAAGGAAGTTCTTTGGTGCGTTCTGTTTTCACAATATGAAAAGGTGTGAAATGGTGTTTTGACGTGTCCACTTGACGCCCCCAGGGCCCAGTGTGGCTGGTGTTGATGAAGCAAGCATCTAATTAGTGCGACTATCCATTATTTTCTCAGCAATTCTTCGTCTATCTGATACTTTTTATGCACACACATGCACGTGCGCACCCACGAGACGCGAGTGTGAATTATGTCGTGTGCAGGTGCCGGTCTGAATGAGTAAAGACAACTAGCTCGCCTCGAAGGTAAAATTGACAGGAAAGGAAATTTCCAAAGCGGCACAAAGGTGTCAACGGTGTGACAGTTAATCTCGAGTTTGTCTTAGTTTTTGCGGTGGCACGCGCGGCGGAGCGTCACATTCAGCTGGAGGGGGAGCAGCGAGCAGGTTCAGTGCACACCTGTTTGTGTTTGGCCCCCGAAGTGCCATTGTCTTTGATGACAGCAGGAGAGCTGCTTGTCTATTCTCTTGAGAGCTGACGGAACCAAGCCTTTCTGCAGACATGTGTTCAAAGCCCCCCCCCACGCCCTGCGTGGCCCCCCAGGGAACAGGGCCACAGTATAACTGTCTCTCCCCCCACGCCAGGGGGCACAGTAACTGTTTCTGGTATGGTCTGGTCTGTGGAGAGACGAAACGTCACCGTCTGACGTCAGCTTTGTCCTCAGTGCGTGCGTGGGGGAAACAGACTGACTAAAGCCTGAATTAAGGCCCTGAGAGATAAGAAAGCGTCAATGCCGGTGCTTCATGCGTCAGTGACGGTGGGCCACGTGAGGCCGTCTGTTCACGTCGAAGGTGTCTCTATTATAGTTCTATTTATATTCCACTTTGTTAGTCACAAAGAGCATGAAGGGTACTTGCTTGTGTGTGTCTTTCTCATCCATATTTATGCCGTTTAGAGCGCCGACGTCACCAGCTAGCGTGCACGAGCGAAGATGGGATTACATTAGCTTCCTTTGTCTCGTGCATAAAAGAAAATAGGCTAGTGTTTCTCAACAACACGACTTTTGAGTGGTCAGTTAGTGAAAACACAAACATTCGCTGCCTGACAATACAAGTTTGAACATGCCAATGCCAGATGGCCTGCGTGCCTGCCTGCGTGTGTGCGTGCCTGCGTGCGTGCGTGCCTGCATGCGCACAGTGAGCTCTGCAAGACGTGCACATGGCTCTTGACATGTCCACTTCAGTCCGACTAACAAAAGGAGGCGTTTCGTGACGTCAGCCTTCTCAACCTGACGATATTGCACACGAGGCCCCACATAATAGTGTGATTTTAATGATAATTTTGTCACGACCATGGTCTCATTCCTGCTCACCCCCTCCCCTCCCAGTGCTGCTTTGAATGAGAGACGGAGTCCACCTGGTTTAACCAGCTGCAGGCTGTTGGGTTAATGACTTTAACAAGGTTCTGGTATTTAGAAGACTGCCTGTGTTTGTTTTGTGTCAGATTATGGTGTTGTCCGTGCCTGTCAGGCTTATCTGTGATTGCCTACTCTAGTTTGTTTTCTTTCACTTCATGTTAAGGGATTCCTCATCCTGTTTTCTTGCCCTGAGAAGTGTACCTTTATTTGTTTTGTCGTAAAGAATTCACCCCTTGTCAAGTCCCGCCTATGGTTCGCACCCATTGTTTGCCGTTTCGTGGTTGGACAAAAATCCTCTCTCTCTCTCCATCCACAACCATTGAAATGACGTGTTTTTCAGTTGCTTCGTATTGATATTCTGTGCATTCAATTGCTAATTTTAAACTTGGTGTCAGTAAAAAGGAACATCACAGGTGCAACATGGTGACTGGGCATATCATGTTTGTTTTTAGTTTTTTTTAGTTTTAGCAAATTCAACATAAACTAGGCGGAACCAGGGCGGAACAAGGCAGAAAGAGCCTGCCGGTTAGTCAGTCGGGGACCAATCAGAAGGCTGACAAATGGTGAATTGTTTGTGCCTACCACTGTGTGGTCTCTCCATTTCTGGGTTCTATACATCTCATTCCCCGGGTGTGATTCCTGGTACATTTTACCTTCATATATATATTTATTTTACAATAATTGTATTCATTCAGAAAAGGTTGAGAACCACTGTCACAGGCCCGTCTGTGTAGTTTGTCGAACGATGGTGTTGCATGCCCCGGAAAATAGCTTATCTATACAAATACAAGCTCACAGGCTGTGGTTCCATGCACTCCCCAACTCGAACTCCAACTATGGCTTCAGATATTGGCTGGTGTGTAAGAAAGCAGAAGAAGTACTGTAGACAAACACCGGGTCTCCGTCACCGTCGGGGAATGTTCCCTTTTTAATCAATGACGGGTGGCTCCACTGCCCGCGTTGCGTTGCGTGACTGCGTTAAAATTGCCCCGGTTCGTTTTTTGACGCACGCGGCGGAGACGCAACGCGCCCGGTGGAGCCCCGGCGTTAGGAGCAACAGCCAGAGGAGGAGGAAGGAAAGGATGACAAAACGAGGGAGGGGTTTAATGATGGTGGAAGAGAGAGAAACAGCGGGGACTAACACATCAAAGTCTCGTATTTCTTTCTTTCTTTCTTTCTTCTTTGTGTCGTTATTCCTTTATTTGTATTTTTCATGTTTTCCAGCCGAAGCGTCTCGAGAGCCTCCCCCCCCCCCCCCCCCCCCCGGCACAGAGGAAGAAAAGCACATGATGAATAATTAACTGAGAAGAAAATGTCACAAACGGCAGAGAGAGGAGTGTAATCATTTCTCTGTTGGGTTTTAGAGGTCTGCGTTTCCATTCTGTTCCTCTCTCTCTCTCTCTCTCTCTCTCTCTCTCTCTCTCTCTGCCCTGTAGCGGTGTGCCGCGCTGGGACCGCAACCTGCCCCACCCGCCCCTCCCCTCCCCCTAAAAGCATCCAATCTCTTTTCCTACATACTTTTCAAATCCGAAGAAAATAAATCATTAATATTTGGGGGGGCTTTTAGTGGCATTGCTGCATGCAACATCCCACTGGGGTTCCTCCTCCTACATTTTTAATCACACGCCCATTGACGTCGGACTCATTGGCTGTTAAATCACTTTTGAGAGACAAATCTCTCGTGGTAATGGTTTAATCAATGTCGGAGAGGTTTGAACTTTGTCTCTTTTGGTTCTGGCGATGCCAAATAAAACACCCTCAGGAAAGGTGGGAAAAAGGGGAGCGGGGAAATGACATCAATTACATCCTTTACCATCTAAACAAGCTAAATTTGTCCCCTGCCCTACAAACCTCAGAGCTGGGGGAAAATGAGTTATGGATTACCATGACCCAATTGTAATAAGGTAATTGCAGATATATATCATTTTTACCGTGTGTCATTTCTCATAAATTCATTACCATGGGAAGGAACCACAGTGAGCTCCCAGATGTATTAGTACTGTTGTGTTCTAAATTTAAAAGTGGCCTGTTTTTTTAAGTGTGTTTTTCTTTGTTGTACTACAGTAGCTCTATAAAGAAGTGTACTCTTTCACAGTGATGACGGGTAACCCGATCATACTGAGTTTCAGTTAGAACTGGCCAATATTATATCAACATTATATGAATATCGTGCTATTGATATTGTCTGAAATTTTGGCATATCGAAATGTCGTGATAGGGCATACATTCTGCCTCAGCCGATCAATTCTTTCAGATTATAGTGGAAATAGCGGGTCTAGGAGTTTTTAGATTGGCTATTTCTGCTGTTATTGAACGTGGAAATGTATTAAAGGACCACTTCACCCCTTTCGCAACCAGATCTTATTTTAATGATGTTTGGGAGACAAGAAACACTTTCCTGGGGTCCGTATGTGGGTAATATGTGTTTTTAGATATTCCAGTATTTCAAAGTGTCCGTGGGCTCCATGATGTCATGGACACTGGGCTCACTTACTTCCTGGACTACATGTTGTCTCAGTAAGACAGCCCTCCCCCTATCCACAAGGAGGAGCAGTGTACCAAAGCATTATGGGAATTGTAGTCCAGGAAGGAAGTGAGCCCAGTGTCCATGACATCATGGAGCCCATGGACACCTTGAAATACTGAAATATCTAAAAACGTATAATATTACCCACGTAAATACCCAGGAAAGTGTTTCTTGTCTCCCAAACATAATTAAAATAAGATCTGGTTGCAAAAGGGGTGAAGTGGCCCTTTAAGAGAATTCATATTTTCACAATATCAAGGTATTCAGTAAACCATAATTTGTGCTAAGTTAATTTTGTATAGTTTCAGCAGTGGTGCTTAAAACGGTCAGTATACCGTATATATTTTACTGCCTGACATTGAAAAACAGACCGTGGAGACACGCATGATTTAAAGCTGGAGAAAAAGCTTCGCGATTTCATCCTATCGATCTGCTTTTTAATCAGGCCCACTCTAAATTACATCCCTAATCGGTAAACACATTGATCGCTCACAATAAGATCCTGCAGACATTACTGCATAGCATTATTTGATCACCTTCCTTCCTACTTGTCATCGGGTGTAATGGATAATCTGATCTGATAATCTATCGTCGTCTTGCACAATGGAGGATGGAAGATGGATGCTAATTTCCATGCTGCTCGATATCTAATGTATCACCCGGGAAGAAATGCATTGTGAGGCCTCTGTATTGTTATCCAACAATGTTATGGACACAAACTAATGTCAGTCCAGGCATCATTTCTTGTGCTGCGTTCACACCGGCAGCTATACGAAGATGCAGGCTACCATTCATTTCCAGATGGAAGTCAGTGACATGGAGATGCAAAGCTGCATTGGGCGTTTGTAGATGTAGCTTTTGTTGCAGCTACAAACTACAAAAATCGTTGAGCTGTTTCCAAATTCAGATGCAAATTATGAGTATCTGCCAGTGTGAACATGGCATAGTCATGTAAAAAGTAGGGCTGGGACTTTAACTGATTCATTGAGATGAATTAATTGTAGAACAATAATGCGATTAAAACAAATTTACAAATTGTGTGTGTGTGTGTGTGTGTGTGTGTGTGTGTGTGTGTGTGTGTGTGTGTGTGTGTGTGTGTGTGTGTGTGTGTGTGTGTGTGTGTGTGTGTGTGTGTGTGCGAAAGAGAGAATATAATGCACATTGTAAAACGCTTTGGATATATAGGCACGATATAAATGCACCATTTACCATTGAAACAGATGGAGTGTCGGTGGTGCATCTCTAAGTCTCCATGGGATCATAGATCCACACATCATGTATGCGCTGTGTCTCTTTGTGAAATGTTTCATTAGCTGTCCGATTGTTGGTCATTATTCTTGGTTGCTCAGCATGGCTCCCTCTTAATATACAAATGATTATCCCATTTAGAACTGAGGAAGCTTCTACAAATGCTTTCTAAATCCTGACAGTTAAAAAACTGTTTCTAAGTCAGTTGTTCTCAAACATTTTCATGTCAAGAACCCCCCAAAAATATGTAATTGGCCGCCGTCCCCCATCTGAAAATACGTTGTTCCAGAACAAGTAAAATGAATATAATTGTTACGATATTAAAAAAAGCGTCTACAAGCTCATTGCGCGCGCATAGTGCCACGCTATGAGCTTGTAGATCTGCTATTTTTCAATAGTTAAAGTATAACGTGATGCTTAAAACACAAATGCGTTCCGTCCTGAATGGGTTATAAAGAGAGGACATGTAGCCCCCCAATGGAGCTATCAGCACGGTAACACTGCAGCAAAACGCTGCAAAATTATCCCTTGTTGTAGGAGAAGTCAATTTAAACGACTTTAACACAAGCATTATTTTAATTGGCAGCCATTCACACCTGAGCGTTAGATATTATAAACCAAAGTATACAAGTCTCCGTTGTTTCCGATTGACTTCTTTCTTCTTTAATTATTCCGAGCTGGAAGTTTGGAAGATGATTCTCCTGGGTTTCAATTAGAGACTGAATAAAAGTTATGTAAATGGGAGGGTTTTTAAATAGACGCGTGTTGCTTTTTCTTCTTCTTTTTCCTAAACAGAAAACATTCTAAAGTGTCTCGTTTGAAGTTGTCGAGTGTCATGAGACTCTCCAGAGTTGCTGTCCCTGAGGTATTGTGTGCGGATTGCCACTGTCTCAGCTGAGCACTGTGGCATGAAATCTATTTTTGAGACGTTTTTTTGTCAATACTGTGTGTGTGTGTGTGTGTGTGTGTGTGTGTGTGTGTGTGTGTGTGTGTGTGTGGCAAGTCAGCTCAATTTTATTCATAAAGCACATTTTAAAACAACTGTGACCAAATTGACCAAATCACAAATGCAAAAACCATAGACATAATCAACAAGACATATGCAGCGCAAAGGCACACATAAACTAAAACTACCAAAAACAACCGTATAGTGTACACTCTCAGAGTTAGAACGGAGGATTTCACAGTGTAGATCAGGCCCCATAGCTTTAAAATAAGTTGTATCAACCTGGGGGGTCCTTCGTTGTCTTCAACGTTTTCCCCATCGATTATTAGAAAATGTGACGTGTACTTCTTGGTCTGCTTGTTTTTTGTCTCTACACCAAACCCCTTTGCTGAAAGTTCACAATGCCTCACAGCGTGAGTCGTTGTGAGCTTGTAGATCGGCTAAGTGGTTAATGTAAAAAAAAAAGTTCCAATCACACACAGGTTTGGCAGCTCCCCTGTACTGGAACCCCAATCTACACTGCAAGATATTGTGCTTATTTAACCTTAGTTACCGTTACATGTGGTCCGCGGACGTGACCTATAGTTCCTGAGTTGCAGCAACTATAGTTGGACTGCTTTCCCCCCCCATCTTGTCTTTGCCAAAGAAATTGCCGATCTACAAGCTCAAAACCGTTGCGACGTATTGTGAGCTTGTACTGTAGATCCGCTATTTTCTGACAAAGGTTCCCCCCACAAGAATATAGGGAGGAGTCTGCTGGGGTCCAAGGTGCATGGTTAAAGGATCCAATGGAGCGAGCGGTCAGGTCTGATATGGGAAGGGCAATATGCTGTTCTACTACGCGGTCTAGCCCATTCTGTACGCAAATCTTTGAACATATTATATTCTTTCAGAGCCAACGTTTTGAACTCATATCTTTGCTTCTGGTGAGGGTCCCTCATGGAACAACATGATTTTCAGATGGTGGTCGGCAATGACTGACATAGAAAACATAGGGTTTTTGTGAAAACGGTCAGGATTTAGAAGGCATCCGTAGAATCGTCCTCAGGTCTAAATGGGCTAGAGGGGGACGCTGTGACGGCAAAGTCACCGTCGCCCCCGAGCGCTTGGGTTTATTTAGCGAGACAGGCTCTAGTACCAGATCAGCCGACCCCCAGGGACCTGGAGGCAGGAGGACGGGGTTAGAAGGTCAGTGATGTGCGGCAGCAAGAGGTCAAGCCATTTAGAGCTTCATACCAACCACCGGGAGGATGTGAAAAATAGACTCTAAACTGTACTGGCCTTCAGTGGAGAGAGGCCATGCAGGACAGGGATGTACAGTATACAGTATACAGTACAGCACGTCGCTGTATCCTAGTTAGGAAGCCTGCAGACCTTACGAGTTATAGGAGGACCCAGTGGTGTGGTGTAGCCTAGGTGGGGCAGGGGGGGGGTGTGTGTGTGTGTGTGTGTGTGTGTGATTGTTAATATTAAATATTAACATCGGTGCACGCACGCACGCGCGGCAGCACGGAGGTGAGGCACCAGAGGACACCGATGATGTTAATGTTTTAATATTAACATCCACACCCGTTGCTATTACCATCGTTAATGCAATCAGGTGCTAATAGGATGCAGTTGCAGGTTTCCACCCACCCACGTGTGCCTCATTGTTTGCATCACACCACAGGGCTTGTTACAGAAACCATGTCACACATTCTGAATGGCTGCTATGCCTATAAAGGGCTTTACATATACTGTACATTATGGCACGCCACGACAGAATAGTTGATCTCATAACAAAGGACATAAAACATGTTACAGTGTCTGTGAGAATGTACAAACATTCCTGTGCTTAGAAGCTAGCCTTTATGACCAAAGTCATTAAACACCAGCCGCTCCTCCAGACCAACACAGAGCTATAGGCTAATACTGTAGGTGCAATACTTGTGTTTATCTTTGGCAGCCTAGGACATGTCCATATAGGTTAGTTGTAGAGCATGATTTGGTGCACAGTGCCCACCCTTCATGTCGCCTCTGTGGGTGGAGGGAGGCAGAACTGCCCCTGCCAACTGGCAGGTGCACCTGCTGCACAGCTAGGTAATTAGGCCAGGGCAATTACAGAGGCTGTGTTTAATGCACCTAACCCTGTTACTCTGTTACACTGTGGCTGGGGCCAGAAGCAGGTCTACACATGACTTCTGCCAGAGATAGCTTTGTATTCTCAGTGCATTGAGCCCTTGTATTTGTGAGTCACTCCGTGAACTGGTTTGCCAGCTCATGTTGTATTTATGTATAGGTAGCCATAAGGAAACAAGATAAAAAAAACAAAATGTATTAAAGAAATATGTCACGACAGCGGTTCTGTTTCTCACCCTGAATGCATGTGGGGAATGTGATGTAGTCGATACCGTCAGACTACTGCGTCAGTCTACTGCGTCAGTCTACTGCGTCAGTCTACTGCGTCAGTCTACTGCGTCAGTCTACTGCGTCAGTCTACTGCGTCAGTCTACTGCGTCAGACTACTGCGTCAGTCTACTGCGTCAGTCTACTGCGTCAGTCTACTGCGTCAGTCTACTGCGTCAGTCTACTGCGTCAGTCTACTGCGTCAGACTACTGCGTCAGTCTACTGCGTCAGTCTACTGCGTCAGTCTACTGCGTCAGTCTACTGCGTCAGTCTACTGCGTCAGTCTACTGCGTCAGACTACTGCGTCAGTCTACTGCGTCAGACTACTGCGTCAGACTACTGCGTCAGACTACTGCGTCAGTCTACTGCGTCAGACTACTGCGTCAGTCTACTGCGTCAGTCTACTGCGTCAGACTACTGCGTCAGTCTACTGCGTCAGTCTACTGCGTCAGTCTACTGCGTCAGACTACTGCGTCAGTCTACTGCGTCAGTCTACTGCGTCAGTCTACTGCGTCAGTCTACTGCGTCAGACTACTGCGTCAGTCTACTGCGTCAGACTACTGCGTCAGACTACTGCGTCAGACTACTGCGTCAGTCTACTGCGTCAGACTACTGCGTCAGTCTACTGCGTCAGTCTACTGCGTCAGACTACTGCGTCAGTCTACTGCGTCAGTCTACTGCGTCAGTCTACTGCGTCAGACTACTGCGTCAGTCTACTGCGTCAGTCTACTGCGTCAGTCTACTGCGTCAGACTACTGCGTCAGACTACTGCGTCAGACTACTGCGTCAGTCTACTGCGTCAGTCTACTGCGTCAGTCTACTGCGTCAGTCTACTGCGTCAGACTACTGCGTCAGACTACTGCGTCAGTCTACTGCGTCAGTCTACTGCGTCAGTCTACTGCGTCAGACTACTGCGTCAGACTACTGCGTCAGACTACTGCGTCAGTCTACTGCGTCAGTCTACTGCGTCAGACTACTGCGTCAGACTACTGCGTCAGACTACACACTACTATTGATTCTGAATTGAATTTTAATTCTCACATTAATCATGTTACCAAGATTGCCTTTTTTCACCTTAGAAATATTGCACGAATCAGAGCCTATTTGTCCTTGGACGATGCAAAAACGCTAATCCACGCCTTCGTTTTCTCTCGGCTTGACTACTGCAATGCACTTTATTCAGGACTGCCTAAGAAAACAACTGACAGATTACAACTCGTCCAAAATGCAGCAGCCAGAGTTTTAACTAGAACTAAGATGAGAGAACATATTACTCCAGTTTTGGCATCACTGCACTGGCTTCCGGTTGTTTTTAGGATTGATTTTAAAATTCTTTTACTTGTCTATAAAGCTCTCAATGGCCTCGCACCTTCCTACCTAAATGACTGCCTGCCTAAATATGTCCCAAACCGCCCCCTAAGGTCTTCCACTGCTGGCCTGCTCGCGCTGCCGAAAAGAATGGCAACTAAAAAATACGGGGAAGCAGCTTTTTGCTTCTATGGGCCGTCGGCATGGAACAAACTCCCACTGTACATTCGTCAGGCAGCCTCTGTAGACATTTTTAAAGCTCAGCTCAAGACCCACTTCTACAACATTGCTTTTAATTGAGTTTTAATTTGCACGTTCCCACCCTGCCCTGACTGATTTGCTGCATGTGGTGTTTTTATTATTATTTTATTTGTTTTTATTTGTTTTTATTTATTTTATGTTCTTATATTCAATTTTGTTCTTTGCCATTGTTTTATCATTTTAACTACTTATTTTTATTGTATTCTATTTTTGCCCTGTGAAGCACTTTGCGCTACATTTATGTATGAAAGGTGCTATACAAATAAAGTTTATTATTATTATTATTATTATTATTACTGCGTCAGTCTACTGCGTCAGACTACTGCGTCAGACTACTGCGTCAGTCTACTGCGTCAGACTACTGCGTCAGTCTACTGCGTCAGACTACTGCGTCAGACTACTGCGTCAGTCTACTGCGTCAGACTACTGCGTCAGACTACTGCGTCAGACTACTGCGTCAGTCTACTGCGTCAGACTACTGCGTCAGACTACTGCGTCAGACTACTGCGTCAGTCTACTGCGTCAGACTACTGCGTCAGTCTACTGCGTCAGTCTACAAGCTCGTAGCGCGCCACCGAGTGGCGCGCTACGAGCTTGTGGGTCTGCAATTTCAAAGAACGACTGACATAGAAACATAGCTTTTTCAGAAAACTGTCAGGATGTAGAAGACATTTTTAGAATCTGATCTCAGGTCAAAATGGGTAACAGATATGATAAACAAAAGAAAGGGCTTTTTAATGCTCCAGGTAAATGTATTCACAAACACAAACACAGCAGGCAGGACATACTGTACAAGGTTTTGACCCGTATCGGTCATTCTCAAGTGTATGGTTGTTGAACCTGACTTCCATTCCGCATTCCACGCGCTTCAGTACCTACAGTATAGCGTGCCATAAGTGAGCAGGGAAGCTGCCGCATCTGACGCAGTTGTCTGTGTCAGACATCCAATGGGTGTTCACCGTTAACACAATTAAACCTAACTTACTTAAAGAGTTTAATAGAAAAAAATGCTAAAGTAAAGTTAGCGTACAGTGCAAACGTAAATTATTGTGTCCACGTACTCCAGCGTTTGAAATGCAAACATTTACCTGACTATGAATGTATGAATAGCTGATTCCTTCTGTCCAATTTACTGATCCACAATGAAAAGTAGTAAAGCGAGGGATCAGCCTCCCATTGGGTAAGATTACATTCAAACTCCATGCCAGACTGGAAACATCTCCCCTTGAATAATAATGGCCTATTGTTGCAGAACGTGTTTGTCGTCACATTAGCCCTTCTTCCTACCAGACGCGCAGAGAGCAATTTTTTTTACGAAGACGGAATGGAAATTAGATCCTGCTGGGTTGTGTTAAGCTTTTGAAGAGAACCGTGTTCCAAGTTGTGCAGTTGCAGAAAGACACATAAAATAAAACAATGGTTGATAATATTCCACCTCCTCCTCCTCCTCCTGCTGGCTTCGGTACTTCTCCAACTACTGAGCCAGGAGAGACAGCATGGAGGGCTTAAAACCCTGTTCAAGGAACCATGATGAAAAAATGCAAATAACCGATTGTTGGTCACGAACCAGAGTGGTAAAAGAAGAACATAATTGAAAACATGTCAATGTAATGTTCTCATATCTGTGAAAAATGAAATGTATTACAATACCATATCATATCAGGGAGATGACGTCTTATATACGTGGTCATTTACAGACCTAAACAAACATTATAGTCCATATATTTATTGGCTGGCCAAAAATCACATCATAACTATACCCTATAAAGTATAAACGAACATTATATAGTAGTCCATAGACTTGTCTGGCAAAAGATTACATCATATGCTACCTTAAACAAAAACTCTCAACGACGAAAACAAAACTAAATGGGGAAAAAGTATACCTTACAGACAGACCAGGCAACTGGACTATAAATCACTTTTTCTCTGGCAATGCTGGATATGCTGACGTGTGATTCCGACGCTCCGCTGAGGTAGACATACAGGTGTAGTTTATCTTTATATTTAGCATACCTCATGTGATTGGCTGCAGCTCTCCCATTACAGACATGCTTGCAATCAGTTAATGTGATCTGTCTCAGGGGAGGATAATCTTAAACGCGGCTTGGGTGAAGTTTCCACAGATGGGAAGTTTGGGAACTTACTTAACGTTATCTTGAGCTGCAGTTAGAGTGTCAAAACTATCAGTAGCTCATATAGCGGTATTCAATTTAACGATAATCCCAACATTCGTTCCAACCCTGAACCCTGACCGTTTCGGGAACTTATATTATTATATTATGGCAGGAAGGCAGGCGACGAAAACTTTTAAAAACAACGTTTCTTGCCAGGGACGTCACTGATCATGTGGTTGCCCTACTCGTAGGATATTTGTGCTGCTCCTCCCTCCCGCTGTTTGCGAGGACGCACACACGGCCACTCATTATTACACGGCGAAGCCGCAGAGAAAATTGTTATGAGGGTCAGCTTGGCACTTTTTCGCACATTTTGTTGCCCCCCTCGGTGTGTTGCCCTACTCGCAGTGCGTATTGCGCGTATACGTAGCGACGCCAATGGTTCTTGCTCAGAAACAGAAAGGATTGGTAAATCATTACATTTTTAGAGGACGGTATAGAGCTTGACAAAGTGAACATTCTAAATGGCTTCAAGTTGATCTCCTGTTGCAGTGTTTGAGAATATCAGTGCAGGATGGCAGGAAATAAGCGTGGACCCAATCTGTTCCCTAGCAACGCATGTTCCACTGACCAGGTCTGTGCACTCATCGTCCTTGGTTTACGGGCTCTAAACCAGTTTCAAACACCTTTTTCATTACAAGGACTCCCAACTCCCAACAGCCATTTGATGTGATTTGGTCCAGGCTTATTTTATTGTCTATGTACAGTAGAGATGACAGTGGAACTCTATGTTCGGTGTATTTACTTACTGTAAACATGTACGAATGGTGATTATTAACTATCAATCACTTTGCTGTGGACCCCTTGGGGCCCATGCACTCTCTATTTGCCAGCAAACAGCCCAACTTATGTGGAAAAAGTAGGAGTGATTCTCAACCTTTATTAATTTCAGTTTGATATGCATTAGGCCACAGACTCTAGATTTGAAACGTTGTTTTTGTGTTTCTGTTTAGTTTGAATCTCTGGGGCTCTTTCACTGTAAAAAAAGAAATAAAAATAAACTCCGTATTCATTTGACTCTGAGAGTGTTCTGATATAACACGTACTCTCTGAGTAACAGTCCCATAAGGGCACATTTGGTTCCTATAACAATCAATCTTTTTGACTGGGGACCACCTGTAACCCCCCTCAAGGACCGGCATAGGGGGTCCCCGAACCCCACATCGAGAACCACCATTGTTGCATCACAACAAGACTCTAAGCCGAGTTAGTTCCTGTTTGCCTTCCTGCATGTCGTGTTAATGTTGTGATGGAAACAAAAAGCCAGCAGCTAGCTCTGTCTGACTCATATCCTGGTTGAGATCCCCCCCTCCGTCTGCTTGTCAACACACTCACCCTCCTGTAGCCTATCTTTGAATCTTTGATCAGCCCAGGAGACGGGAACTCGCCCTGGAAGTGCGATCACTCCAAACACAGCAGGAGGGGGAGACATGAGGAACGAGAGAGGAGGGGGTGGGGGGGGCAAGTATGAGTAAAGAGAGGTAGAGATACGGGATGAGAGATGAGAGCAAGCTCTTTTCCTCTGGCTCTTTCTATCCGTCTGTTTTCTCCATTTGCTCTCTTTCGCTCTGAGCTGGAGCGACTTCAATGGAAGCTGTTGCATGCAGTGCTCAAGCTCATGTGAAGGGACTCACTCGACTTACACGTGTGTGTGTGTGTGTGTGTGTGTGTGTGTGTGTGTGTGTGTGTGTGTGTGTGTGTGTGTGTGTGTGTGTGTGTGTGTGTGTGTGTGTGGGGGGGGGGGGGCGGGGGGGGGGTACACATGCATGTGTAGGAGAGAGAGAGAGAGAGAGAGACATGGTTTTGTTTTGAATGCTTTTGTCTTCTCAGTGTGTGGGTATTATGTAAACAGCGGTAGGATTTCCAAGTGGTCCATGAACGCCTCGTTCATGTCCTTGTGTACATGAATATTCTGTAGGCTGCACATAAAAACACATGCAGGCGTCCAAGAAGACAAACCTCTTCTTCTCTGTAGCGTTACCTGCGGGTATGAGACGTTTTATCATTTCAATGGTGCCATCATCTGTCTTGTGAGAGAAGGCAGCAACGATGTCGACCCTGGCATGGCAAGCAATAGTGTTCATAGTTTTCTAATTGTTTGCACTTCTGGTTTCAAAGTTTCTCGTTTCTGTACGGCCTAGCTCTGAAGAGGTAGCCGTCTATAACAGGATCAGGGTGCCTGTCCAGAGCTAAGCACCTAAACCGCTGGTGTGATCAGCACATTGAAACTGTCTAACCACCGGGTGAGGAAACGCATCACACTCAGGAGCTATAGAGGAAGTAGTCTGCTGCTTCTAGGAATGGTCTGTCCTATGTAGATTAGTGAAGCTTCCCCTGGGAAGCTTTCCACCTGAGCATGCTTCAAGAGGGATAGTTCCGCTCTGTTCAAGTCATGGGCATCGAGCAGAGCCGTGCTATTTGCCTCGCCGGGTTCCAACCATGCAGTGGCACTCAGGAGATATGTGAGGATCTCGGGTAACACGGGTTCCTACCAGCACACCTACCCACATTACACCATATTTGAACCTGCCACATGCATGACCTCACCATGTGACGACACTGTGGATTAAATACCATGGCTGTGCATAGGTACAGATTTATCATTCATGACATGGTTAATCATAGCGGTACCTTACAGTGTTATATACACCACAGTTTAGCCTAGCTATGTGTATACAATACATTATCATATAATAATAACACGAGGAACCATGGATTTCCTCACCCTCTTTGCCATCGACGTTGCTCTGGTGTTGACGTGCATCGCCCTGGTCTTCAAATACTCGTGGCGGCGGCAGACCCCGTTCAGTGTCCTCGTCGGCTACACATCCGCGTCACTCGCACTAGTTACGCCGCGATGGCTTCAGAGGTCCTGGCAGAGGGCATTCCACGGACTGGACTACCAGAGAAACAACGCCTTCGTCTGCCTGCACGTCCTGCTGGAGGGCGCGGTGTACGCAGAGTTCACCTACGAGGTGTTGGGCCTCTGTAGGCTGACGGACTCGGCCACTCTGCCCCGCCTGGCCGTGCCTTACGTCCTGCTGGCCGTCAGCACCCACCTGTTGTACCGCTGCGTCACCACGGACCCGGGCACCATAACGAAGGGGAGAGCGGGCGTCCGGCTGCAGCAGCCGTCGCATCCCCGTGCCGTTAGGACACGGTTCCCTCCCGGCGTCTCCTGTCCCGCCTGCCGGCTGGTCAGACCGGCCCGCTCCAAACACTGCCGCGTGTGCGACCGATGCGTGGAGCGCTTCGACCACCACTGCGTCTGGGTCAACAACTGCATCGGCGCTCGGAACCACGGCTACTTCCTGCTGTACCTGTGCAGCCTGTGCGCCGCGGCCGGAGACGTGGCGCTTCTCACGGCCGGCGCGCTTCGACGGGTCGCGCTGAGGTCCGGCCTCCTGGGAGCCGGCTACGTAGAGCGCGGTCTGTTCTACGGAGCCCCCCTAGTACGTACCACCCCCGAGCACGGTCGGCGGATGTCCGCCGAGGGATCCGCCGCGTTCGCGGTGCAGCAACTCTTCCTGACCCTCCCTCGGGTCGTGTTCATGCTGAGCTTCCTGGTCCTGGTCTTCGTCCTCCTGGCGGGGTACACTCTGTTCCACGCCTACCTGGCGCTGGGCGACCGCACCTTCAACGAGTGGAACAAGAGCCTACCTGGCGCTGGGCGACCGCACCTTCAACGAGTGGAACAAGAGCCTACCTGGCGCTGGGCGACCGCACCTTCAACGAGTGGAACAAGAGCCTACCTGGCGCTGGGCGACCGCACCTTCAACGAGTGGAACAAGAGCCTACCTGGCGCTGGGCGACCGCACCTTCAACGAGTGGAACAAGAGCCCAGCTCATACACCGGCCAGCGCTCCACAACAACAGAGCACGTCCGGACCACGCCAAAACACGCTTCTGTGCTCGCGGATTAGGACACCTGAAACCTGGGAGAGGTTTTCTCGTGAGCGGGACTGGGTCTTTATTGGCCTAACATTCTTTTTTTATTAGAGGCATTTCCTTTAATCCACCCGACACTGAAACAAATCTTTATTACGTCACCATTGAGAGCCAGTTATAACCCGTCACTGACCCGTATTAATTACATCATTACTTTATTGATTGTTGTTAATTACGTAACGAAAGAATGTTTTTGAATTGTTAAAAATTAATCATCTCCTTCAACAGTTGTCAAAATAGTTAAAAAATGCTTTTCAGGTTATTTAAAGGAAAAATAAGGAATATATCTGTAGAATAGAGGTTACACAGAGATCACCTTGTACCAGAGGAAAAGTGCAAGTCATAGAGCTGTGTTCTAGATAGTAGTGCAGTTCTAGTTATTATTATTATTATTATGGCAAATGCATTTACACTTCACAAAGTATACCGTAATTACATAATAGTTGTGTTCATTTGTGAAGATGATCTTGTTGAACAAAATAAGTATGATGATAGACCTTATTTTCGACAATAATCAAAAATGCAATGAAGGCTTTTTGGGAACCGAGGAAGATGCCAACTTCCTCCTCCCGTCTATCACCCCCTGAATGCTCTATAGAGATACGTATCCCTTTTATAGATTTTCTGTCATAACAGCCTTCAGAACTACTCTGAAAGAAGTCTCAGACATGATCACCACTTTTTCACCTTGGCCTGAACATGCACCATATTCATCAATATTTGAATAGTACACTGAATAGTGTACATCAAGCTGCCTCACGCTCACACTACAGAAACAGGAGATAGGCTCCTGCCCTATGGGCCTCATGGCTCGGCAAGGCTACTTACTTACTTACTTACACTGAATAGTACACTGAATAGTACTTGGAAGGCGCATACATTTGAGCCCAGACATTCATGCAAGTTTACCATTTGCAACTTCACTGAGAACTGTATTTCCACCACATGAATCCTAGCATCCCAATTATGTCGAACATGCCCTGAAAATCACTGCACTTCACTGTCGACATATTCTGAGCTTGTAGATCAGCTTATCTTTGATGTTGTATCGAAGTAAAAAGGAGCGGACCTTGAAATTA
Organism: Protomyctophum bolini; assembly: GCF_963924005.1. NCBI lineage: Eukaryota > Metazoa > Chordata > Actinopteri > Myctophiformes > Myctophidae > Protomyctophum > Protomyctophum bolini. Next base: position 24,756,554 of record NC_137883.1, on the reverse strand, counting down.
AATTAAAATAAAATGATTCACAGGAGGCAGGCAGTCATCTGTCGGGTGGAAAGCTTGAATATGTACCAAACTGTTCCACATTCAAATGAAACAATCCGTGTGAAGTGAGGGGCGCTCTTATCATCGTACATCATCCATTCATTGTCAATGGGAATGTAATCTTTGTGTGGGACACAAATAGCCGATTTGCTCGTCCATTCATTGTCAATGGGACTTTAATGTTTGTGTAAGACGAAAATCTACACTATAGCTGAATGCAGGAGGGGCTAGTGCCCCTCAAAAATAACAAAAGTTGGCAGATCAAGCTTACAGATCTGTTACTTTTGACACTGTATGTGCAGTATCATCAAGTATGGAGTTAACAGGGAGTTAACAGCAATGTCATGCTTTGTTGAAAAGAGTAGGAGCAGACAAAACATATTTGTTTATAAAGGCTGCGTAAAGCTGCCAGCATCCTAAAACATATGTTGTGTTTTGCTGTGCTTAATTTGTAAATCAGTATGTCCTGGAGACCATGAGCATGATTTAATTAGTTCTTTATGATTTATTTTACCACGCAATAGCCAAAAAAAGGCTGAATAACATCTAAGAACGCAATTATTAATCAGAGAACTCACATAAGAATGTATAGTAGTGGCTGAACGCCAAATATTAAATGTATGATATAAGCATCTCTCTCTCTCTCTCCTCTGACTGCGCTTCCCTTCCCTTGTTGCTCTTCTGTCTGTGGATTGCTACAGTGGGGAAAATGGAATTAGGGCCAGACACTCTGTTGTATTTACGACCACAAAAAGCAACCAGGCTGTTTGCTCTGTCTATCGATCTCTGCCCACACAGCCCACACAGTACAGTACAGTACAGTACAGTACAGTACAGTACAGTACAGTACAGTACAGTACAGTACAGTACAGTACAGTACAGTACAGTACTGTAGTAAAGTACACACAACAAACGGAGCTATCCAGGGTCCTGAACTAACACCTCACACAGAGCGTCGCTGTCCCGCCGACAGGCCCGGAAGAGACAAAAAGGGCATGGTACAACCTTTTTGGTTTATTGTCATTTTGTCAGGAGCCGAGTTGGCTTTGTCCGAGGCTTAAATGTCTTTAAATAAATGTATACTATTTGAAACGTCTATGGGAAAAATGTATGGGGCATTCTCTTCCGGGCCTGTCGTCGTCATGTAATGAATAGGGACGGGACTGGGACACTCTATTCTCAACAAACAGCGCTATCCATGGCCCTGAACTAACACCTCATATGGCCTGCAGCTAAGTGATATAGTAATGGCTCACAGGGAGGGACATGGATGGGGGCGGCTGTGGCTCAGGAGGTAGAGCAGGTCGTCCAATGATCCCTGGGTCAGCGGCTCGAATCCCGGCTCCCCCTGTCCACATGTGGAAGTGTCCTTGGGAAAGACACTGAACCCCACGTTGCCTCCAGTGAGTCGGTCCGTTTGAGATTGCCACCGTTGGTGTGTGAATGTGGGAAGTGCAGGACGCTGCTTCACCTCCCAATGTATGAATGAATGGTTAAAGTAAAGTTCTATGAGCACTTGGAAAAGCTCTATAAAAATGCAATCCATTATTATTAACCCATTCTGACCTGAGATCAGATTAAAAAAATGTCTGTTTGAAAATGACAGTTTTCTGAAAAAGCTATGTTTCTATGTCAGTGGTTCTTCGATTTTTGCCACTCGGTGGCGCGCTATGAGCTTGTAGATCTGCTATTTTTCAATAGCTAAAGCATAAAATAACACCAAAAGGGGTTCCCGCCCAAAATGGGTTAAGGGAAGGAAAGTGAAGTTAGAAATGCCTTTGAATGTGCATTGTGAGGTGACGGAGCATGCTTCTGCGTTAATTAAGCTCTGCCCTGCTGCCAAAAATAAAATCACAAGAGAGTACGTTTATTATTTGTGTGAGCTTAAAGAATTCGCTCTTATAATCATGATTACCTCCAAGGCCTGGAATGTCATCCATTTCAAAGGCCTTTGGTGTTGTTTTATTTGTTTATTTATATTATTATTATTTAGTGGATGATTTTTAGTACAAAATGCCAAATGACAGGACTGGAAGGTCCAGACAACAACAACAACAACAACGTTAAGTCCACAGAAATAATGAATACTTCTTTTTCCATGTATTGGTAATCTATGTAAAGTGCCTTGATTGGATAAAGGCGCTATATAAATGCACCATACAATGGTGCATTCATGATGCAGGTCATCACACATGTGATGACCTGGAAAAATAGCACAACAAATGCTTGCAATGGATTCAGAATCATGAAAAATCCATAGTTTCATGGCCTCCATGTAATTCCTGCCAGTTGATGACTACCGCGGTTATTTTGAAAACACGGCATACTCTGTAGGCATACTGTATATGAACTCTATGCTCCTGTTCATGCAAACAACTGGTGAAAATTTCAGAAAAGAGATTTGGTCTATAGAGTCTAGACAGAAATCACATCTGGTGTGAAGTGAGGGGAGCTTTGGCACATCACAGGGGTCCATCCATCCTTTACTGTATGAAAATATATAGTCTGCAATCTGCATACCTGTACGTGTTGTTACCAATAGGAACGCAGCATTAACCCATTCTGACCTGAGATCAGATTCTAAAAATGTCTTCTACATCCTGACAGTTTTCTGAAAAAGTTTCTATGTCAGTCGTTCTTTGACTTTTCAAAAATAGCAGACATACAAGCTCGTAGCGCACCACGAGCTTGTAGATCTGCTATTTTTCAATAGCTAAAGCATTACATAATGCTAACACCAAAAGGGGTTCCCGCCCAAAATGGGTTGAAACGTTGCAGTATTTTAAGTTTAATCAATGTTGTGATGGTGAAGGCAGGTATAAACTCAACTTTGAATGATTCACCAGCAAGCAGCAAAGTGTCCAGGAGTGTTTCTTATTGGTCTCTCTCTCTCTCTCTCTCTCTCTCTCTCTCTCTCTCTCTCTCTCTTTCTCTCTCTCTCTCTCTCTCCAGGACTGAAGCAGATCCATGCCCTCTCCATCCAAGGTAATTACGAGCTTCGCATCGACCTGGAGGACTTTGAGAACAGCACAGCGTACGCCCAGTATGGCACCTTTGGAGTGGGCCTCTTCTCCGTGGATCCTGATGATGACGGATACCCTCTGACTGTGGGAGATTATACTGGAAATGCAGGTATACGTCGCATTAGAATTGGAAATGTTGTTTCCCTTTTGTTTGTTTGCTTCTGTTGTTTTGTTTTGTTATTTCCTTTCCTAAAAAGTTTGTTCTTAGACACATTTTTAGTTTCCATTTTGCTCTTTGATGTATCCCTTTGAGAATCCTCCAATTATCCACATACCTGATACTATTTAAAAGAAAGATTCTCTTGGGTGCAGTGAGTGGTTCTCAAAGTGGGTTCTAGGGACTTTCAGCGTTGAGGGGGTTCCAGACCCACTTCAGGAAAAACATATCATTACTTGTACACGGCTACACGCTAAAAGACCTTCCAATAGGTAAATATCTAAGACCCTGCACACAGAATAAAACCCTTTTTCTGCATACTTTTTGTGGTTCAAACATTCTTTCTTTTCCTGCCTTGATCTCCTGACCCTCCCCGCCCCCTCTCTTCTTCCCTTCCTTTGTTTTTCTTGGAAACACTGACACGATGGGAACTACGCACAAAAACACTTTTTTTTACCTGTCAAAGTGTGATATGTGACAAAGCTGACAAAGCCTGTGAAAGTCTAACTCTGAGATTGTACACATGAAACTAAATGGACCCCTATGGAGCTGCAGCTGGTCCGGGTTAGGGTCCGACCATTACGTATAAAAAGAACTATAGGCCTGGGCCATGGCTCAGTGGTCCAGGCACCATGGCTGGTAAGCGAGTTCGACTCCCGATCCCAACGGCCTTTACTGCATGTCAGCCTACTGTCTGTCCCTCCATAAAAAAATATTAAATAAAGGTGAAAGCCACAAAAAATAAAAAATAAACTATGAGTGGTAAACTGAAATCCCTGCCCTTTCACTATAGAGTGTCTTGCCCATTTTCTTCCCCATGCGTTTGTTGACAGTGGCGTCACACGGCTCATCCGTCAGACCTGTGTGACATGTGATGGAGAGGATGTACTTACAGAGAAGGAGAAGTCTGCACACATAGTCTTTGCTCCAACAGTGTTTATTTAGTTAAAACGCCGACATTTTATTCATAGGACACGACATTTCGGGCCGTGAGATGTGATGGAGAGGTGCCTGATTGGCTGGTTCTGGTCCATTGCCTGCATAATCCCATAGCCTTGAGGGACGATTTCTCTACAATTATTAATTAACAAATACATTACATAGATGTTCATTGACCGATTTGAACCATATATTGAGGTATTTTTGGCTTAATGACAGCCTGCGCAAGAAGCATGATGTCTGGCCTGTTAGTGTGCCATAGCAATGGACAGACTTATCATCTAAGAGGACTTTAACATGGCCTGTTAGTGTGCCATAGCAATGGACAGACTTATCATCTAAGAGGACTTTAACATGATGTCTGGCCTGTTAGTGTGCCATAGCAATGGACAGACTTATCATCTAAGAGGACTTTAACATGATGTCTGGCCTGTTAGTGTGCCATAGCAATGGACAGACGTATCGTCTAAGAGGACTTTAACATGGCCTGTTAGTGTGCCATAGCAATGGACAGACTTATCATCTAAGAGGACTTTAACATGATGTCTGGCCTGTTAGTGTGCCATAGCAATGGACAGACTTATCGTCTAAGAGGACTTTAACATGGCCTGTTAGTGTGCCATAGCAATGGACAGACTTATCATCTAAGAGGACTTTAACATGATGTCTGGCCTGTTAGTGTGCCATAGCAATGGACAGACTTATCGTCTAAGAGGACTTTAACATGGCCTGTTAGTGTGCCATAGCAATGGACAGACTTATCATCTAAGAGGACTTTAACATGATGTTTGGCCTGTTAGTGTGCCATAGCAATGGACAGACTTATCGTCTAAGAGGACTTTAACATGATGTCTGGCCTGTTAGTGTGCCATAGCAATGGACAGACTTATCATCTAAGAGGACTTTAACATGATGTCTGGCCTGTTAGTGTGCCATAGCAATGGACAGACTTATCGTCTAAGAGGACTTTAACATGTACATTTCTCTTAACAGTGATTTCCCCAAACTTGTCTTGACGCCGTGCCAGTTCTTCTCCATGCAGAGCCCTCAGCCAATCAGAAAACAGTGTATGCTGCTCTGTGGCAAAAAGCTTCAGGGAGTGTTGATCCTCTAGTGAAACAATCCCGACGTCTGTGTCTTTGTTCCTAAATGTTTTGTTTTTTAAACATAAGATCCAAGCAAAGCTTGCTTGTCACCTTGATTAAATTACTTCCAATTAATTGCTCCCATTGACCCGCAGCGTCAACAAAAACCTGTCGTTGAAATGAAGAAGCAATTTAAAGGACCTTTGGGGAGAGCGTCGCTCTGAGAATACAGAGAGAATGGGGACAGATATGAGAGATGGAGGAGAGGAGAGGAGAGGAGAGGAGAGGAGAGGAGAGGAGAGGAGAGGAGAGGAGAGGAGAGGAGAGGAGAGGAGAGGAGAGGAGAGGAGAGGAGAGGAGATTGGTGGAAATGAGGGTAAGGCGGGGGGGGTGCAAAATAGAATGGTGCAACCGAGGGGACAGGTGTGAGAAATGGAAGAGAAGCGAGTAAAGGAAATGAGGAAGAGGGTAAAGGAAGATGTATGTGGACACATGTAGGTACAGTATGGCTATAGGGGGATGGGACAGGTGCCATAAGATGAAACCATTTAAACCTGTAGACCATGGGGGTCCGGGACCCCTAGTGGGTCTTCAGAGTAACTATATGAACCCTATAGCATCCCTATTCTGAGGAGAACCGTAGCCAAATTGCGATGCGTTAAGAGCTTGTAGATCTGCTATTTTGGGCCAATGTATGTACACCCCCAGAATATGAATGCTAGTGGTTGAAAAGGAGTTTCACAGTGAAAAGGAGGAAACAGTGGTGTAGGAAAGAACAGGACGAAAAAATAAAAATGCATTCTGGGAATAAACCATGCATTTGTTTTGGTCCCAGATCTGGTGTCTGTTCAAAAAGCCTGTTATGTTCCTGTCCTGTCCTCCGTACAGACATATAACCTTGAACTGATGATGTGCCACCGGTCAGACAGTTTGAGTCACAGCGCTGTCGGGTAGGCATGCTGCTTATCCACACTCAGCATATCCTGCCGCCCTCCGATCGCCTGCCTCCTTCCCTCCCTCCCTCCAGGAACCGGCCGCGAGGGTTATTGTTTGTTATTTTTATTTGGCAACGCGGGCTGATCTACGTTCAAGTGGAAAGGTCTTCATTTTTTTGGGGCTGGGAGCAGCAGCTGGACGCTAATGGTCTTCGCAGGAGTCTGCGGCTCCCCTCGGCCCTCCAAGGTGACACCCAGCGCCTTGCGAACGATGCCTCTTAAGGGCCCCCACCGCCCTGATTCCCCTCTGTGTCCGATGGACTTCATCACACTGTCGAGGCCATTAGGCTGCCCCTCCTCCCTCCCTCCTCATCATCTCTCCTCCACCCCAAAATGTGTGGCAGTACACAACATGGACACTTAGACTTGCCTTGTCATGCTGTTATCTATTTACTGTATCTCTCTCTCTCTACTTGGGGTTACCATGGTAACAACAGCAGACGGAGAGTGGGATAGATGCGGAGCCGGCCACAGAGGACAAGGTGCTGAATGACCACTCCCCGGGCAATTAAGGGATGATTTGATGCCCCGATGAGCTGTTAGCCATCATCTGGAGCCTAGTCAACAACAGACCTGGCTCCCACCCTCTCAACCTTCATCACACCCACCCCGTCTGTTCACAGTGTGGAGTCAGCTTTATGAGAGAGAGAGAGCGCTTCAAATGTTATTAGCCTAATCAAGTATATGTCCGTAATCAGAAGCTTGGAATAGAGCCAATATATGATAATCAGACATACTAGGAAACACGGACACATTAGGGAGCTGTTGCTTTTTGTGACCATGACGGAGGGGCACGGTGGCGGTACCACCAGTCATGCCATGTCATGTGAAAGCAGGGAATCATAGCTTCAAATTGACATATTGGTTGTTCAGTTTGACCCACCCGTTTTAGAGATATGGCTTATAAAGTAATGACTTGCAGAAAACAGCGAGTTGAGAAAACAGGCTTGAAAGGTTCACTTCGGTGGACTCTAACATTACACATGTTTTAAGCATTTATTTCATATTGACATGTCGATTTCAGATCTGACATTTATTTCAGGCATGCTAGTATGTGCTAATAACTCATTTTGGATTAAAATAAATAAATTAATTAAATCCTCCTCCTGAACAGTTAGTCTTGCGTCTCTGTATCAAAAAGAGTCACAATATGAATCCATTGAAATGGGGAACGCAGGAACATACTGTACCACTCAGCTGAAGTTTGAGATCTCTTGCAATATTGTCACAAAGAATTGCCGCTTTAAGTCTGCTTCGCTCTTCAAGGGTTATACCCAGTGGGGAAATCACTTGTCACATTACAATTAGATGCTAAACGAATGCAAATTACCTGCGAGAAACAAGACGGCTGATGTTGACATAAGCCTCTCCACCGAAGATGGTGTTCAGCCTTATATTTATCGTACTGTATGACACCAGCTAAACTGTACCCGTCCATCACATGTGTGTCATAATGTGACAGTGACATTACCGGAGGCGTATAGGCAAAAACGTCTGGTGGTGTACTTGCATACATGTACATTTAAAACCTGGAAAGTGTCCATTTTAGATTTGAGCCGTATTGGACCACTTTATTTTATACTTTGGCTGTTCAAAAATATGCAGATATACAATACAATACAAGCTCGTGCCAAACTATGAGCCGCCATCGGTGTGTGAATGGGTGAATGTAATGCACAATCTATGTAAAGCGCCTTGGATATAGGCGCTACAGTATATAAATGCACCATTTACCATTTACTCAAATCTTTGCTTCTGCGGGTCCCTGAACAAATTATTTTGAGATGCATGTCCATGGCCAACCATAGGATATATTTTAGGTGTCCTTGACATGAAAAGGTTTGAGAACCCAACTGTTTTTTAGAAGATTTAGAAGAAGAATTTGTATAATCTGCCTCAGGTCTGGGATAATACTTAAAGTCATACTGTGTACCTTTCTCAATTAAAAGCTTACAGGCTGGTTACAGTTAAACACACGCACCTCTTAGAGAGAGAGAGGTGAGACATTTGCACAATCAAGTAATAAAATTGATTAATTAACACTTGACACTTTTACAGTGTGCATTATAAAGCCAGTGTTGTTTTCGCAGGCCAAACGAGAGACATTATTTTAACCGCTGGAACCCGAGCTTTCCTATTCTGTGGGGAACATTTGCCAAAAATAACCGATCTTGCACTGTGTTGTGAGCTTTATAGATTGGCTATTCTTTTGTCAAAGAAATTTGATGTAGTTCATGAATAAAATCCCAAATGAAATTTAAAAAAAGATAGGAAAAAAATAGAAGTTTAAGAAGTAGTGAAAATTGCATATCTACAAACTGCTTATTTTCATTAGTTTGGGTCTCGACTACCGAGCAAACGTGTAATGTCTCTTTTGGGTCTAAACAGTTTGGAAACCACTGTCAGATGGAGGGTTTAAAGCTGCTATAAGCAATAATGTCAAAATGTAATGACCTTTTTTCTTTTTTGGTATTCAGACGGCCAACAATGAGTAAAACGCTCCCAAAAATGTTTTAGTCTTTTTTTCTCTGTGACTCATCTGGGCCGCAATTTGCATTCAAAGATTTTCCGGGGGTTTTTTTCAACCAATGACAAAGCTTCTAGGAACATCTTTGAATGCAGATTGTGGCCCCTAGATGTGTCACATAGGGCCGGGCCGGTTTCCGGCGTGCCGCCCCGCGTCCGAAATGACAGAGTTACCGTGCGGCAGTCCCTCTACTGTATTGTATTGTACTGTACTATACTGGCACACCCGAAAGCATCATATAGTTAATACTGTATGTGCGTGTGTGTTTGTGTGTGCGTTAGGTTGCGCACAGGTGGTGAAAAACAATCATGTTGTTTTCGTGCTCATACCCAGCTACCCAGCTACCCAGCTACCCACACAGCTCCGTAAGGGAGTGGTTGCACCACTCAAAATAATTATAAAAAACGGTCATTCAAATTTTGACATATTATTATTGCTTATAGCAGGTGGTTCAAATAGGGACTCCTCCTTCTAGTTTTCAGTGTGTCAAGAGACCCATACATCCTAATAATGGCATCATTAGGGATATTTTTATGATATTAAAAGCAGAACGATAATAATATGATGAATGGACTACAAGGCATTATGAACGTTTGCTTTTGATAATAATGATGATGATTGACGTTCTGTAGAGACACCTTTTAGTTTTCTCTCTCTCTCGTCTCCTATATTTCTGGGACTGATTGATTGTGGGATCGCTCTGCTATTTGGCAATAAATCACAGAAGCGTTGTGTGGAGCTGTCTACTGATTAGTTCTCGGTTTCTATTATCTGAAGAAGCTAAATTCTCTTGAAGAAAGCTATTGGCTTGCTTGAATTAAGGCCAAAAGCAGGGAGAGGCTATATGCATGTTATTCTCAGAGGGATTCTTTTTTTAATCTTTTAATTATCGTTTTAATCTCTAACTAATTATTTGGCTCATCTCTTTTCCTTTCCTTTTCTCTTCCTAAACTTTTTCCTTACTCATTTCATGACCGCTGTGTGTGTGTGTGTGTGTGTGTGTGTGTGTGTGTGTGCGCACGCGCACGTTACGACATTTAGTCGACTAAACACTGTGACTAAAATGTGACAAAAACTAAATGAAAACTATGTCTTTGACTGAAAATCAAAATAGTGCTGTCAAAAACAACACTGCCACCCACCCACCTGACCTCTGACCCTAACCTTGACCTCTGTCCTCTCTGTGCCCTCCTTGACCTCTGACCTCCGTCCTCTCTGTGCCCTCCTTGACCTCTGACCTCTCTGTGCCCTCCTTGTAGGCGACGCCCTGCTGAAGCACAACGGCATGAAGTTCACCACCAAGGACAAGGACAACGACCACTCGGAGAACAACTGCGCCGCCTTCTACCACGGCGCCTGGTGGTACCGCAACTGCCACACGTCCAACCTGAACGGCCAGTACCTGCGTGGCCAGCACACCTCCTACGCCGACGGCATCGAGTGGTCCTCCTGGACCGGCTGGCAGTACTCCCTCAAGTTCTCCGAGATGAAGATGCGGCCCACCCGCGACCCCGAGAGCAAATGAGCTATATAGGGACCGCCCCCGGCAGCCTTGAGCGACCCCCGCCCGGAGAGCGAAATGAGAACAACGTTGTTAAAAAGCGAGACGAGACGAAGATGTTATATATATATATATATATTACTAAAACATGGAACAAGAAACGAAAACACAACTCTTGACGCGTCTAGGTTGTAGTTCCTTGTCTTGATATTGTTTACTGACTGAAACATTACCTCTTTGATTAGTTGACTCTGCTGTTTTCCGGTTGTTTTCCGGTTGTTTTCCTGCTGTCCTGCGATGGCGCTTGGCGTTCGTCTCCCTCTCCATCGTCGGGGGCTCTTGGAGGCTATTTCTGTCGTGCCGGTTTGTCATTATCCCTCCCGCGCGGTCCATCTTCTAATCCGCGTCACCCCTCGGAGAAGAACACATGGCGGAGATGCTGCTGTTGTTTGATCAGTGCTTTTCCACGTCGACCTCGATCACCGCAGACCCCACGGCTCCAATCACAGACCGCCCATGAGAGGCCTGTTGTTGTTGTTTGTTTTTTACATCTTCAATGACTTTCTTTCCGTCTGACACAGATTCATCGCACGATTATCCTTCAGCTGAATACACACCAGTATCGCTGCCACATTGTGAGAAAGTGGCGAGGCTATTGTTTGTTTGTATGATGTAAAAACAAATCAGTGGTCTAAGCAAGTGGTCTAAGCGGAGCCAGCACAGTGTTTTCTCAGCAGACCAGTCCAGACCATCCATGTGGTCTGGACACACTCGACAGCACAGGAACTGACCAGTTGTGGGAAGTGAAATGAATCAAGATTGAGCGACTACAACGACTTCTTAGCTAAAATGTATAAATCAATTACAAACTAGCTGTGATCCGGTGTCACGTATACTTCTCTGCGAGCCCCAGTCGGGCACAGGCTGCTCGGATCTGATCCGCCCGGAGCAACGGAACACAACTCGCTAATTTTACAAGTTCTGCGGATGTTCTGCACAACTGACATTCGCTCGCAGCTGCTGGCGTGCATTCGGCATTATACACACTCACAATATAGCACGCGTTCACCTCCTGTGTCGGGTTGATGTGCAGTGATCTCTCACCCTTTTGGATTTATTTGAGGGACCCCCGGTTGGAAATGCATTAGACAAGACCACAGACAACCCCCCCCACCCTTTTTAATACGATTTCACTCCAAACTACACTGCTTTTAAATACACCACTGCACAACTTTATTTGTATATTCTCCTGTAAGGGTCCATAGGGAGAGGGGAAAGATAATAAAACTAAGTAGCAAGGAGGGGAGAGAGAGAGAGAGAGGGGGGGGGGGTGAGAGGAGGAGGAGGAGGAGGAGGAGTAAAATCCCATTCATCTGACTGGGGCCATTAGGGAGCATATTGGGCACTTTGTCTGATCAGCCTGCCAGCTGAGTGTTGGCCAACTGATGCAGCACTCACAGATGGCAACCCAGCACTGTGTGTGTGTGTGTGTGTGTGTGTGTGTGTGTGTGTGTGTGTGTGTGTGTGTGTGTGTGTGTGTGTGTGTGTGTGTGTGTGTGTGTGTGTGTGTGTGTGTGTGTGTGTGTGTGTGTGTGTGTGTGTGTGTGTGTGTGTGTGTGTGAGTATATGCATGTGTGTATGTATGTGTAACTGTACATGTGCTCAAGAGAGTTGTCTAAACACTATTAATTTCCTCTCGAGCGTTCTGTTAAGGGACTCAATTGACCAGAATGTGCAACGCACACAGAACAATGTAGTACATGGTTGGCACAGTCAGTCTCTCCTCTCCATAACGCAAAGCTTATGAATTATGTACCAAATAAACAACAACAACAAAGCTGATGCCTATGCATACAGACTGGGACTCATCAAACACCTGTTAAGGCCACAGAATTAATGGATATTATGCATTTTCTGTTAAACCAGTCGTTCTCAAAATGTTTTAATATATTTTTTATTTTCTTCTAAATCTTTATCCCCCGATTTCGCAATCCATTTTTTCACCCATTGTCAATTATCTAATGTAATCCTGGGCGCTACACTTCCTCTGCCAACCAGTGGACTGACCTCATGCTTTCTTCTATGCATGAGGAGTCCAAGCTGCTTCTTTTCACCTGACAGGGGGGAGTTTCCCCCGGGCCGGGCGTAGCGCGTGGAAGGAACACGTTATTCCGACCAGTTCCTTTCCCCTCCATCAGGCGCCTCGGCTGGCCAGGGGGAGGCAGTTTAGAGACCAGGATTACTGCATGTTTTTTGTGAGGGTACCTACCCTAGATGACACAGGGAGAACATGCAAACTCCACACAGAAAGGTCCGTTCGCCAACCCCACCTAGGGTATGGGCACTGATGACGCGGAGGAGAGAACACGCCCCCAGCGCCCACAGCGTCCCCAGCGGGAATCGAACCCAGGACCTTCTAGCTTTGAGGCGACAGCACTACCGACTGTGCCACCATGCCCCAGAGTTTTAATTTCAATCATTCATAAATGAGTGTGCAAATGCTTCCATTTGGCTCCATTTGTACACTGAGTTACATGTAAGAAAGGGTCCGGCCCTCATGGAACCTGGACTCCCACTTTGAGAACTGCGTTAAACCCACAAAGATCAATCAAGCAACGGTTTTATGGATTCCCCTGAAGCCTGATTCATACCAGTTTTTACGGCGGTGTCCTGCGCCGAAAATGTCTGATTTACAAACTCTTCGTGACATTTATTTTAGCTTGTAGATCAGCAATTCTTCGCACGGGACACCATCGTATACAACAAGGTATAAATTGGGTTTTATACTCTGACTCTCATCATGAGGAACTAATGTGTTTGGTTTTGCCCATTGCCGCTATATTGCTCCCCTGCTTCGATTGGTTTGGACTTTGTTTGTTATGGATGTCTGTTCTGTTGTAATGAAGGGTTTATTCTTCGTGCAATATAGCAGAGAGAAGCATTTGCTGTAAAATAAGGTTTGATGCACTCTCAGCCAAACTGCATTTTATTCTGAAATAGGAACTCTACAAGGCGCTATGGCGCAACAAGAAGAACTGACAAAAAGATGAATAATTGTTTGTCTGTACAGTATCATGATAAAAACACACAGGCAACCATTTTTTGCTTCTGCCGTGGAATGAAAAATAGTGCAATTCTTGCAATATTTTTCACGTACCTTTTTCTTTTTCTTTCATGTCAGTTTCATCATCGTTGAGTTTCTTTAGATGTACCGAAAGCTTTAAAAAAAGAGAGAGAGAGAGAGAGAGAGAGAGAGAACATCTGTAGATTTTATTGTACAGTGTGTATGACTTTTAGAGCATGTGAAGCCGTTTTCATACTATGCCAAAAGACAAAATTGAACTCAAGCACACAGACTTTATACAAATTCACCTGTAAAAAAAGGAAAAGGAAAAAAAAAGAAAGAGAGAGACTATATTAATATTCCGAAAGCGTTGTCCCTTCTGACGCCGAACGGACCCAGGGATGTTTGGACAGACCCAGGGATGTATAGACGGTTCCGAACGGACCCAGGGATGTATGGACGGTTTCCGAACGGACCCAGGGATGTATGAACGGACCCAGGGATGTATGTCCCTTCTTCAGCCGAACGGACCCAGGGATGTATGTCCCTACTTCAGACGAACGGACCCAGGGATGTATGTCCCTACTTCAGACGAACGGACCCAGGGATGTATGTCCCTACTTCAGACGAACGGACCCAGGGATGTATGTCCCTACTTCAGACGAACGGACCCAGGGATGTATGTCCCTACTTCAGACGAACGGACCCAGGGATGTATGGACGGCTGTGCTTTGAAGGTGAAGCACAGAGCATAAAAGAGGAGCACACATGGACACATGGCGTCCCAACGGGACCGATGTGACAATTATAGACTCTGAGCTATATATGAACAATGGCACAAAACATGAGAGATAGAGACATCTTTTTTTTTTTGTAAGCTCTGGGCATTGTGGCCGCCTCATTGGACATGTGTTGGGGCTGCTGTGTGTGTCTATATGTCTCAGTCACACATGGGGGGGACACATGGTGTATTTGGAAAGCCCTCCCATGCAGACTCTGGGGGGGTAGAAAGCAAAGAACCTCAGATGATCAGTCCTCACACGAGCTCTCATTTCGTCGTGTCCAACAACCCCCCCCCCCGCGTGTGTGTGTGTGTGTGTGTGTGTGTCAGTGTGCGTGCGTGACCAGCCAGTTACAAAGAAAGGAAGAGCACGAAAGAGCATCTTGAGCCCCAGTAACGACACAGTGCCACACGCCAAAAATAGCCCGAGCGCTTAGAGAAGGTTCCTTGTTACCCATGTGGAAAAGAGCCAGTAGACTCTCAGACATGCTTCCTGGACTTAAAGCGGCACTATGCAAACTTTATTTTATGGATAAAATGACATTTTTTGTCCAATCTGCATGGTAGAGGTTGTCAATACCTTAAAACGTATACAATTGGGGTGGTTGTTTTTGGTCTCCCTGCTCATTTAGATTGCGTCAAAGGTCATGTATCACCTTAACCCCTTTTGGGCGGGGACCCCTTTTGGTGTTGCATTATGTAATGCTTTAGCTATAAAATAGCAGATCTACAAGCTTGTAGGTCTGCTATTTTTGAAGAATCGTGAAAAGTGACATGAAAGTGTTTGAGAACGACTGACATAGAAAAACAGCTTTTTCAAGAAAACAGTCAGGATTTAGAAGACATTTGCAGAATCGTTCCCGGGTCAAAATGGGTTAAGACACATGAACTGACACAAATGTGATGGTCAAGATTCAGTTTATCCCCTGAGCAAGCAGACATGCTCTATTGGCTCAATGGAACAATGGCAGCACTATGTCCACGTCTAGAAGGAGAGTTACATAATGCCACTGCCTGACATCAAAAGCACAGACGTTGAAACGTTGTTACCGACAAATCGCGTTACCTTATAGCAAAACAATACGTGGCACAAAACAACGGGCGAGAATATGCAGCACAAATTGTAAACGTTATGAGTTGGATTGTGTGTGTGTGTGTGTGTGGTGGCCGGGAACGATATAAGTTGATTAGATATCTGAGCGATGGAGCAAGCAGCAACAGGCGAAGGGAGGAAATGAACTGTGTGTGTGTGTGTGTGTGTGTGTGTGTGTGTGTGTGTGTGTGTGTGTGTGTGTGTGTGTGCGTGCGCGTGCATTGGCATGTGCAGTGACGTCAAGAGGAGAGGGGGGGGGGGTGACGCTTCTGTACCTCCTCCTGCTATTTGTGTTGACGACAGAGAAATTTAAATAATGAAATGAACTATTACTTAAATGTGATTGTGAATCCATTAGAGTGGATTTAACGTCCGCCACCTTCTGGTTATTGTGTTGAACTGCGCGCTCATGAACTTCCCACACCCCCGCACCTTGTTGTCACTATGTCATACGGGGCGGGGAATCGGGGATACAAAAATAAATATCACTTAAAGCGCAAAGTTGTGCTTGCTGTGTTATGTTGAAGCCACCTTATCCTTACTCCCTTTAGGTGTAATGAAGTAATATTATTTGCCAAACCTCCCACACAGATCCTGTTCTCTCCCTCAATGCTTTTTAGAATTCCTTGACTCTTCTTTTGACGATGCTCCATGCTTTCACTCAAGGGAACATGTATTCAGAAAAGACCTTTTGCACACTTGCAATATGAACACTTTTATTAGGCAACGTTTCGGTCAAAGACCTTCAGGCATCTCTAAAAGGGAACATGAAGGCCGGCGATTCCCAACATGCGGGTCGGGGCCCCACTGGTGGACCATGAGGATATCACAAGTGGGCCCCCGGGCCTAAATAATTGGCAAAATACTAAGATTTGGCAGGCACACTATACTGTATGTCTACCCTCCTACTCCACCTATACTCTTAACGATGAGTTGAAGGCTGTCGCTGTGGCGAGTAGGAGGGCCAGAAGCCTATAGGGCGCGGGTGGAGCCGCTGCAGGTGCAGATCTTGGTGCTAGTAGCAAATATTCAAAAGATAACTTCGGCTATTAAAATAGCCGAATATTGCTCAGTGGGTCGGGTCGTAAATCACCGTGGTTGTCAGACACAGCCAGGTAGGATCAAAAGAGCAGCGCTCTTATATCCAAAAGATGAACTATATTGTCTGCTCAAATCAGTTCCATATACAGTACCCCTTAACAAAACACTTGCTTTACTGTATTGGGCCTATGTTAAAGCCACATTACCCTTCCTTCCACTAGTCTAGGTGTATGAACTAATATGATTTGCCAAACCCCCCTCCCCACCCCCCCCCCCCTCGCCTCAGAGTCCTGTTAATGCTTTCAGAATTACTCTTGGTTTTGACTCGGCTCCAGATCGTCTCGGTTCCCCCAGAAGCGTCGGATGATAAAGGGGGTGAAATCAGACGCCCTAATCGTTTCCAGTTCTCTCCCCTCTCATTATGGCGCATCAGCAGCACGGCCCTGATCGATCACCCCAGGCCCCCCAAACCCCTCCATCTTTCTTACACTGTATCTCCTTAATCGCCTCAGCCTCGCTCGGCTACCGTTCCTCTTCGCGCCGTCGCGGCTGCATGGGAAACAACCACTGCAACACACAGACAAATACATTGGTTCCTCAGAGTGATATCCATTCTTTAAAGAACCTCATTTTAATGGTTCTATGAAGAACATTTAACAACTTAAACCCTTATACTTCATTTTGTTTGCTACTTTTGCCCCCTCCCTATACGCAAAATCTCGTTTGTAGCCGACCTGCAAGTGTTGTGAGCTTGTTATTTAATAGTTTTTGAAATGTTTTTCCTATTAAGACATATACCCAAAATTGGGATTCTATAGGTTTTAAGTGGTTAAAGGTGCACCATCAGGAGACATTTCTGGTTTGTGAAAGAACAAAAAAAAACATCACACTTGTGTGAAGTGAGGGGAGACTCACTCCTTTGGTATTTATATTGTACCACATGACGTCACATAACATTTACTGCTGTAAACAAACGTTGAAAGTCCATAGACTTTGGCCGCCTTTGTTGTGTCAAAGGTGCTCTAAACGAACATTAAAACTCCATAGACTTGGTGGCGTAATTTCAAAAGCCGGACGTTGGAGGTGCTAGCGCCCATGAGGAACATGAAGAATCATTCACTCAAATTGGGCACCAATTTGATTGTTGACTGTATTGAGAGATTACCATTCACTAGATAGGATACAGGATATTTAGTTGTCTATGGAACCATATAGCCTTTTGTTTTAACCACTTAAACCCTTTCTCTGACGGCATGAGTTGCAACTCTATTTGGACTTCTTTTTGTTGTGTCTACACAACATCTCTTCGCCAAAAATAAACGATCTACAAGCTCAAAGCCAAGTTGTCCCCCCCCCGTCCCCCCCACAGAATATGGATGGCTGCTGGGGTTCAAATGGTTTCATTGAAGAAGCATTATTTTTCTGTGTGTATAATGGATGGACTCCCTCCTTTCTCCTACTGGCTCCCGACAGCCTGCCTCTTAAAATACCTTATCCCTGTCTCCGTTGCCTTGCTTTCCCCGTTCCCACAGTCCCCATTTCTCCGCCCTTCGATTCCTTAAAGCCTTATTTAAACTTTGTCGTATGACGGTGTCGCATGTCCAAATGAGCCCATCTACCAAGCTTCACATGGAGCTCGGTAGATCGGCTTCTTTGCGTACGATGGATTATAAATCGCGCATTCCTCCTGGCGCAGAACTAACTGTTTTTAATTTCTTCTCTCGGTGGAGTACTATAGATTGTTTTGCTGAATCTTGATACTGTGTTTTAATGTTCTTGTCAACATTTAATAAACATTCACATTTTATAAGTGGGAAGTGTGTTCTGGTTTGTTTTTATGTGCTCTTCTGTCCATGTTTGTGTTGGATGATGAGTCTTGACGAACAGTTTTGGAAAGTAGGCTACTGTACTTCACTTTACTTTAATCCAAATCCAAATGCCAATCCAAAGAGTTTAGCAACTGTCGCTATGCAGGCATAGCTTTCGCCACCTCATAGCTGTCAATGTTATTTTGCATGGCTGTGTCGTTGAATATTTACCCGGCTTAGCGTCTGGAAAGTTTACCCACCCAGGTGCTGGCAATAAATAATACTAATGTGACCGTAGTCTTACTGTGCCGGACCATTATGACTGGCCCACCAATGAAAATCTAAAAAAAAGAAGAAAAAAAAATCTGGAAAATGAAATAAAAATAAATAAATCTGAATGAAGTTATCTTTAATTACATTATTATAAGTAATACTATTAGAGTTGTACTATTACTCGAACGAAAATAAAAGCTTGGGGGGGGGGGGGGGGGGGGGGAGATGCAATGCAAATGAAAGACATATACTGTGTATCCCTATTCCGGAAATTGCGGAAATGGAAATTGCGGAAATGGAAATTGCGGAGATTGCGGAAATGGTGGAAATGGAAATTGCGGAAATGGAAATTGCGGAAATGGAAATTGCGGAAATGGTGGGAATGGAAATTGCGGAAATTGCAGAAATGGTTTAAATGGAAATTGCGGAAATGCGGAAATGGAAATTGCGGAAATGGTGGAAATGGAAATTGAGGAAATTGCGGAAATGGTAATTGCGGAAATTGCTCTTCAGTTATAGCTATCTATTTTCAGGTAGATTGTTTTATTTTACTCAGTCAGCCATATCACTACTCATTTTTTTTTCATGAAAAAGGTCATAGCTGGGTAATCTATTTTCAGGCAAATTGTGTTTATTGTATTTTATTTTACTCAGCCATAACAATTTATTTTCTGTTAACCAACTTGCTGGCTGGCAGGCAGGCAGACAGCTACTCATAGACAGGCAGACAGACAGACAGCTACTCATGGACAATTAGGCAGGCAGGCAGACAGCTACTCATAGACAGGCAGACAGACAGCTACTCATGGACAATTAGGCAGGCAGGCAGGCAAAGAGGTATAACCCTATGGCTGCTGAAATAGTGCTAAAACGGTGGTGAAACTGAAGCATGGTGAAGCAGAAACCGCATTGGCTGCCTCTATGCACACAGAATAACTTCCTACTTCCGGGCTTAGAGTATATATAAATATAATAGAGACGTCACAGAGAGGAAACCTGAGGCGAAATGGACATAGTGGACCGAATTTGGTATTGCAGCTCGAGCCAGCGCTGGGCCGTTTATTTGTTTATTTATTTGAATAAACAGATTCCCTACTTCCGTACCGATGATACTAATGAAGGCTCAGTTCTAGTGTTGTAGTACTCGAGTCATTGACTCCGTTCTCCAGTCCAAATTTCCACTGACTGTCTTCTTCTCTCGGTCTTGCCCTTCATTTGACTTGGACTTGGACTTGTCTCGGGACTCTTCCCCCACCGAGTCCACTCGAGTCACGAGACGAGTCACTACAATGCAAAAGAATCAATATTATATCCACATTAACATTATTAGGGACAGGCCGCTGAGGCCAGCCACCCATTTCAGCAGCTTAGTTGTGAACAAAAGTTTGCATACATACATACATTTTCTTAACATAATCTGTATATAAACGCACGCACGCACAAAGACTTGCTTATGGTCCATCGTATCCAGTGATGACTTCTATCTTATTTGGTGAGTTTTGAGGTGACTGTGAAGTCCAATCCGAGCGCCACATGGTCTATTGCAGGTCCTTCAAAAATGTAAAGTAGTACGAGTTATTCTGTGTGCATAGAGCCTATTGGCCCTGCCCCTGTTGAGTCGTTGACACGGTATTTCCCCTGCCGGGATTAACAATGCTCTCCCCCTTCCCTCAGGAATGAAAAACATTGTCAAGTCTGAACAAAAGTTATTTCTGATGGATTGTTTGTTGTCTTGGAAGATAACAAGACATGAATCCGATAGAGACATAGAACCCATGACACAATAAAGTGTCACTCACTTCTGTCAGCAAAACTGTCAGGTTGTGGTACCTTTTTTCTTTCAAGGAATATTATTATGTGAATTTGTATTAACTGATTTTCTTTTGAGGGGCGCTAGACCCTCCTATATTCAGCTATTAGTGTAGATTTTCATCTTTAAGACACAAACATTACATTCCCATTGACAATGGGAATGTAACACAGGACGCCCAGCAATAATGTTAAATATATGTATAGGTTTAGTGTGTGCACCCACCAAACTAATTAAGCTCATGTTTCTCTGTCAAGGGTTTTCAAACTATTTCATGTCAAGGACCCCAGAAAATTATCTGTAATTGGCCCGCCGACCCCCACCACAGCCAAAATAAGGAAGAAAAGCCGGAATCAGGACAGCAGGATTAATCCAGCATTAGTATTCAGTGAACACACTCAGGTGAAACACTTCATCCTGGTGTTGCCAATGCATTGAGACAGCTAACAATGTAATATTGCTCCCCGTGTTAGAGAAAGGTCATGTTACAGGGTGAACAACAGACAAAAGGGCTTTTTGACCGTCTTGGAGGTGCTGCAGACAGTCACACTGCTGTGTACACATTAGGCCCTAATGCAGCCTGTGGGTTCCATTCCCGAGCACGACAACCTTTGCTGCACGTCAATCCCTGTCTCTCTTCCCCGTTCTTTTGTCTACCTATACGTACTATCCTAAATAAAGGCAGCAAAGCCCCCCATAAGTTACAGTGTATCTGTACTGTAACTGTACTGTACAGCATACTGTTGTTTCCTTCTACACCAAAGCCAGAATGATCTCATGTTAGTCTAACTGAAGGCCAACATACAGAAGAATGCTACATTTTCCTTAGGCTCAGAAATGTAGTTTTTCTACCACTTTTACTAGTGTATGAAATATAAAATTAAATGTAATGTTAATTTTGTCTTGAGAAATGTGCGTGGTAATGAATGGCCTATGAACGTTCAGCAAGACCGAGTTGGGTATGCATTTACTGCGGGGTATTTCGTTTTTGTAAAGGTGGTTTTAGGTCATTGAATAACATGCTAGTAGAGAATCAATAAACCATTCTCTGTGTGCAACTGCAACTTGTAGTCCAACTTGCATGACACTTGGACATCAACTTCTTCCTCATCAGAATATTCGACTTGGAGTTGTTTTGTTTTCTCATTGTTGCAGACAGATCTTCCCTTGACATTTGCCAAACATTGCACACGCCATGCTAATGCACAACCTGCCATGTATGCCCCATGTACTTTTTCCATCGCTGGTACTAGCTATCTTCTCTACTGCATCCAGCTGCATTATCTTGATTCTTTCAGACACCCCCTGTATTGCAAGAGCACAATTAATGACCTTTGCAATGCATGCTAGAAATATTTTCTTGTCCATGCAGATATTTCTTTATCAGCTAGGCGTATATTACCTTTTCCTAGTTTGCTGCTGCCACACTTTTTGTGTTCCCCTCCAATATCTTTACTGCTGCTTCAGCATAGGGCAGGCAGTATCCCCCCCCCCCCCCCCCCCTTTTTTTTTTAAATCTAATCCTGTTCAACTTCCCCTCCTTGATTCTCTGACCCACGGCCACGATATACTATGCTGTCTGTGCATAATGTGTTCCACAACATGTAAACACTTTGCTTGTTCTTTACAGCAAATAGAAGCAACATGAGGCGGCGGTCGGTGGCTCAGGGCAGGGCTAGAGTGGCCGGATGGGATACAAGCTTCGCTCCGGATGTCGAGCTTGCAGACCTGCTACTTGTGATTCTTTTGTGTGACACTGCATGTAGTATGATCAAGAAGGGGATTCATTTACGAAAAACACAACATATCACAATATGGAGAGAGGGGATTTCTGCCCGACAGCAACAAAATCGTCTCTATAGATGACTCTGCTGGGCATTGATATTGTTCACAGACACATGGACAGACAGGCTGCCTTGAGCTAAAACGAGTAAGTTCTTATGTCCATTAAATCCAAAAGGGAGCGCGCACATCTCAGAGAAGTTGACCGGTGCTGAACAAACATATACCTACATACAGAAAGGAGGTAGGATGTCCGCACACTGTTCTCTTAGCCTTAGCCTACCTTTATAAATGGTAAATGGTGCATTTATATAGCAGGCGCTTTACATACAGTAGATTCACCCATTTACACACATTCATACACCGATGGCGGCACCAACCTGCAAATCAGGAGCAATTAGGGGTTCAGTGTCTTGCTCAAGGACACTTCGACACTAACTCTGGGGGAGCCCGGGTTCGAACTGGCAACCGTGCGGTTACCATCCAGCCACTCTAGCCACTCACCCTTTATGTTCTTATGTCCAAACATGGAGATGAGGTGACGTATACACTGACATGTCATTCACCAATAGGGAACAATTGAGTGAACATCAATATAAACCAACGTGATGATTCAGAATCTCCATGCCACCGATATTGTAAAATGGACTTTGATGTGATGACCAGACACACCGGCCCGGTAAACCCGGCTGTGTTCCCTCACCTCACCGTGCTCCTGCTGGCGTGTGGAATGTTCTTCACAGCCTGGTTCTTTGTCTACGAGAAGACAGGGTACAGCAGGAATATCTTCAAAGAGCTGCTGATCTCCCTGGTGGCTTCAGGCTTCATGGGCTCCGGCGTGCTGTTCCTGATGCTGTGGGTTGGCATCTACGTGTAGGCAGCGGCTTGTTCAGCGTTCCATTTGTGAAAAGAAAAGGGTGACATTTTTACATCCAATACGTACTTTGTAGACAAATAGCTGATCTACAAGCTCACAATGCATCAACCAATTTCACTAAAAAATATTTACAATATTTTGACAAATGTGGACAAAAACAAGGGGATGGATTTCCCCTGTATGTCCCCTGTATGCTTTCTTTCGCCTCTAATCTGGTAAACCGCTACAATGATTTATTTTTTGTCCTCCCCATAATCTTTATGTATATTGCAAAAATAAAAGCTGTCATCTGCCATCGAGTCCTGACCATGCGCTGCTTCTCCCTTCCTCTCGGGCAGGAGGCCCCCGCCCACTCAGACCTGGATGCGTTTATTGAAGGACGGCGAGCTCTGACCGGCCGGCGAGAAGATCCCGAACAGGAAGAACCGGACGATGTAGTAGTCGCCGAGCTGAGGCCGTACAGGACCCAGGAGGTGGAGCCGTGGAGGCGAGGAACGTAGCCACCGTCAGGGGCAAGGACCTATGGCAAGGACAGGCGCTCCAGGTTTCCGCTACGAACCACTCCCACTAGGTCGGCGAGAGGCGAAAAGATTATTGATATATGTACTGTATACACCTCCATAGAACACAGCTTTATTCGATTATTCATAGTTATGAGAACTACAGAGCTCCGACGACAGATCGAGCCCAAATATGGAGTAAATGTAGCGAATGACTGACGTATATCTTTTGCCAAATATGGAGTTCCACCTGGCCTGGTGGAGATGTGTGTGCACTGTGCACCACAGGGCTCCATATTCTCCCCTTCATTACAATAATAATTGATGTATTTAGCAGATGCTGTTATCCAGAGTAACTCACAATAAACGAGGTCATTAATCACTTAAATAGAATTCAGAGAGAACAGAGCCTCGAGAAACTGGAATACCAGGTAGACGACTAACATCAATCGACAGAGAAGATGGCAAGAATGGGTGCAGGGAGAGTGAGTCTGCAGCTGTGAGTCTTGACTGAATTCATTCCACATTTCTGGAAGCCAGGAGGGAGTATAGACATGTGGAGCATTGTACAGGGTGTTTTAGGGAAGGTTTGTGCAGCATTCAATCGTATGGGGTTTGCCATGCCTTTGGTTTGCCTTTAGGCTAATCTGTGTTTGGTATTTGGTGCAGGCAGCAACCATGCAGAAGCCGAAGGAGGGAGCGGAAAAGGGGGGAAGATATTTGGGTGTAATTTTACTGGTTGTAGACCAAGTCAAGTGACAGGCGTGCTTTGGCATTCTGGACCATTTGGAGGGGTTTAAGTCAGAATGCTAGCAGGCCAGTAAGGTGGAAGTTACAGTAGACAGTAGACAAGCCTTGAGATGACTTTGAGCATGACTCCTGGGTGAGGTCTAATCCTCTGAATGTTATAAATGTAAATGTACAGAAACAAGTGGCCACTGCATGTCATGTCATCAACAAATACAAAACACTAAATGAGAAAAAGACGATGCACATCAGTAATGGTGTGCATCGTAGTGCTAGTATACAAATTAAAACAGAAAAAGAAACGGTAGAACATCTAAAATTTCAGTCCAGACAGTTAGCTCAAACCAGCCGGACGGCGTGCCGCGGGTTCGACTCCCGAGCCCGACAGCCTTTGCCGTGTGTCACTCGCCATCTCTCTCCCCCTTTCCTGTCTGGCTACTTACTGTTCACTATCAATAATGGTATAAAAAGCCCCAAATAAAAAAAATATCTGAGGACAAAGTACTCACATTTCCATTATTGGCACACACCAAAAGACTAATGCTTATATGAATGCTTACACATTTTGCCTATGAGCCTTCATCAGAAAGGCTCACACACTATTATGTATACAAAGGAGAAAAATGAATAACGGCAGCAGTGAACTAGAAAAGCAGTTCCTACAGAAACTGGCCACTTCTGGGGTTTCTGGGTTTTACAACCAACTGTATACCACTCTTTTGGATGATGATCATAATTCAAATTAATTATTATTACAGAAAAGTCAACAACAGGTCAACAAATAAGTTTTCTCTAAAGGATCATATTTTTTATCAACAAACAAACCAGCAGCTGACCAACCAACCGATTCGAATGAATGAATGAAAGAATAAAACCATTCCAAGGTGAATTGCAAAATGTGCAGCTCTTCAGAGCGTACAAATGAGGAGGAGGAGGGGAAAAACAGCTTCTGAATTTCATCACATTCTACTCCATTTACATGCTTGACTGATTCACACACACCCTCCTTTCTCTCTTCCTCTCTCTCTCTCTCTCTGTCTCTCTTTTGTGTGCACGCATTAAACATAAAAACTTAGTTTTCATTCAAAGTTATCAGTCACGGACCAACAAGGAATTAATGATACATTAAAATAACATTCCTTCAGCAAAAGATCAATGGAGTAATAATGAGATTCATATGCATATTCTATTCTCGCTATACATTGCTTCCCCTTTACATGCTCTGTCTGTGAGAAATATGTGCCTTAACCATCCCTATATGGCTCACTGTTTTAGTGGATGGTTTTAGCTACAACATTAAATCTAACTCTGAATCCAACTCTAGCTTTAACAAGCTTTCATTGGATCCAATTATTCAACATATTTTATACAAGCTGTTGCCTAACACCTAGCTTTGATTAATTCCTTACTCCCCACGAAAGACACTTTTCACACGAGTTTCAAACATGTTTAACTTGAAAACTCAACCGCAGTGGTTTGAAAATGCAGCCAGTAAAATGACAAATGAAATAACAAGAAAGATACGGGCCGTTGCTGTCACGATTCTGATACATAAAGAAAATGATGAGTCTGTCAACAGGATAGTTGAGGGGGGTAGAAAAAAAGATAAACTGGAAATTGCCTCAGCATTTCCTCACCCATGTCTGTTCTTCTCTCTGTGGATTATTATGCTAATAAAGGTGCCAGTGTGTGTGGAGTGGCACGGGCGGCACTATAGAGTATGATACAAGGTGTAATAAAACCCTGAGTGGGTTCTCCCTGACACTTCCAGTTTGATACGACTCTCCTGTGGAGAGACGGGAAAGAAAGCACATCACCATAAAACCAGTACTGCTCCTCTGCCAGCCAAACCGCTGTGAAAAGAAAAATATCACCTTTGCCAAAAACACAACTTATATAGACACACCAAAGTCACAAACAAACAAAACTGCTCAGCCAAAGGTGCCAAAGACGGTCAGAGCAGGGAATGGGGGGTATTGGGGTATTTTAAAGGGACTTTATTGTCATAAGAAAACATACGTTTACCTTGCCAAATCAAAAGTGTCTCTTGTGTTTTTCTATTTATTTGTTTCTCTGTTTGTTTCTGTCTGTCTGTCTGTCTGTCTGTCTGTCTGTCTGTCCGTCCGTCCGTACCACTAAAATAAAAAAAAACTTGTATTGGCCTGGAAGGTTCTTTCCGGAACCCAAAATGGTTCATCATTTATCTATGTCTTTGGCATCACTCTGAACAACACAGTTTCAGTTCCAGTTGGAACATTTTATGTTTGTGTGCACACTGGGCCAAACCTGTATGGTGGTGTCTGCTCAGCTCTGCTGCTTGGGTGATGCTGGTGTCAGGGAGGTGATGCTGGTGTCAGGGAGGTGATGCTGGTGTCAGGGAGGTGGCGTGCAGTGGTGTGATGCTGGTGTCAGGGAGGTGGCGTGCAGTGGTGTAAAGCAACATTTACTCAAGAACTGCACTTAAATACAATTTTTAAGAATTTTTACTTTACTGGCGTATTTCAAAATGTCAGTACTTTTACTTCTACTCCATTACATCTCAAGGGGAAATATTGCACAGTTTACTTTGTAGATTGCGATTACAAAACATAAGCTACATTAACCACTTCAGCACTATACATTTCAGCCATTTGAAAATATATCGCTCACAATGTGCCGCAATGTGACACATTGTGAGCTTGTAGATCAGCTATTTTCAAAATTTGAAAACTATTCTGGTAATTGATACTAATACTATTTCTAGACTTTTACTTAAAGTAAGTATTTCTACATTGCAGTATTGATATACTCAGGGGCATAGATATATAAATAATAGAGACAGCACCGGGATTCCCCTCCAGTGCCCTCTCTGATGCTCTCTATGCTCAAACCTAGTGGAAGTGTGTAGGGCGAGTGGCGAGGAGCTAGTTTTAAAATGGGGGAGGCGCTTTTATTTTGAAGAGGAAGAGGAAGTCGGTTTCAGTTGTAGCCAAGCTGCCATGACAAGATGTTAGTCTAACCAATTTGTAAACAAGAACCCACGTGGATTAAACCACTAGCCAAAGTTCATAATATTTACGATATGAAAAGCATGCAGCTGTGACTTAAACAATGTACACACTTTGGAAATACGAATACCGGTACGTTAAACATGGAACCTCCGCAGCAGGTGAGTGGTTGATTGTATATATTATGTCTAAATGCTGGCTCTGTGGCTCACACTGGTAAAATCATCAACATTCAACAGCTGTCCAAAAAACACAGGTAGTAGGCTATAGTATACTGTACACTGTTGGCCAGTGCATGGAATAATGATAATAATAATTGAAGTTCTTATCATGCCCTTAGATAGCGCTTGAAATTGGAACTGTTTGTACCGCAGCTGTGCCAACTCTTATAAACATTTTAGTTCATTAGTTGAAGTGGGTCTGCCCAGCTGCACTGTGGTGCTGAACTCAACTCTCTAATAGTCAGATTTTGTGTGAGAGAAAAGTGCAGTAGCCGAGGCTTGCAACACCCACAGTTACGGGTATGTGTTTGTTTCAAAAGAGATGTAATGTAATGTCAAGGTTTGACGGGTTATATTGCATAATGCTGTCGCCCCACAATGCACCGTGTTGTACAGTGGGGGCGGGGTTGTCCGCCCCCCCCGACTTGCGTGTTGATACCTTTTAAAGTACAACATTTGAGTATTTTTTTCCACCACTGGTGGCGTGTGACTTTCATTGATTGAATAGTTTATTAGACAGAATGTATAAACAGCAACAGCTAGAGTACAGTGAAACACTCAGTCCAAAAGGGATTGCGGTCTTGTTGTCGTTTTAGGCTGGGCTATGCAATCAAATTCATAGATATGACATGAACAATAACAAGATTCAATATCATCATAGGTAAAAAAAAAAAAAAAACAAGAACAACAAAAAAATCCATAACCACACAGTAAAAATAAAAAACACTGTCCTGAACAGAGAAGCACAAGTGAGACAAGCGGAGGAGTCTATTTTCAAGGAGTGCAGTCAGTCGATGAGCTCGACTCATCTGACTGGAGTAGAGCCAGCCAGTGGGTTAATAAGGTGAGGAATAGTCAAGTCTCTGGGCTGAACTTTCATTAAGAACTTACTTGGATTCAAATCTCTGTTGAGAGTAGGATTACAATGTGGACTGACCGTTGGCGACATCCGCTGTGTTCTACCGGAGAGGGAAGGGGAGGAGGCAGGGGAGTGGCGGGGAGACGAGGAGGGCACAGAGGTTGGTGAACTATTGTGCTGAATATAAGACTAAAACAGGAAAAAAGGGAGTCGTCTTATATTCGGCACACACAGTATCTCTATAGTTATGTGATCAACACGGATCTGTCATGATTCCATCCAGATTGGCTAAGATTGGCTTCCAGAGTTTCCAGGATTGGTCCGTTTTGAACAAAATGCCTCAAATCAAGAACACAGTGTGAGGTGCAATTTCCGTGGAATCGTGCATGCACATTCCCACTAGGCTGTGGACAAAATGTCACTTGATTCTTTTATTTAAATCAGCCTCATGGTGGTGCTATAACAGGCCAATTCACATTTTTACCTTTACTGTTTCTATGTGAAACTCTGCATGCACATTCCCTAGAGGCCAAGGAGACACTCGCATTGGCAAGAGCTACCAGGAGGCCACAATAACCGGCAGGTAGTGGTACCTGACATGGCAGAGACCTGTGCTCCAAAGAGCACTTTTTCTAGTTTAAATTCAATTTTACAGTATGTGTGAGAAAGCGGCTTACCTTTAATTCTCTCTCCTCTTTTAACTTCCTCCACGTTATTACTATTAGCCTACACTCCAAAAGAGTGGTTGGGGGACTAGAAACCGCCACCACAGGGCTCTGTCAAACGTTGGTCGACTCAACTGTCATTGGATCTCTGTATGTACAGTATGTATTAATAATTGTATTTTACCGACGGCACGGGTGGGTGGCCGTGGGCCCCAAATGCCTCTGGGCAACTATGTCGAATTAGGGAGCTGCACTCCTGCATGGTGGAAGAGACATTACAAATTACAAAAGGTTTTCTTCCTATAGAGCGCCGCAGTCCCGCCCCCTCGAGAGACCCGGAAAATAATTCCCTGTTCATTTTCCTCATAGACTTTTCAAAAAGTATTTATTCAAAGACGTTTATGCCGCGGACAAAGCCAACTGGAGTTGTGACAAATCATGATCAAATAATTAAAAAGAAGAAGAAAAAGGCAGGAATAGGATACAACACTTTATGTTTTGTTTTTATTCTTACAAATGCCCAAAACATTGTGTTTATTGTCATGATTTGTCACAACTTGAGTTGGCTTTGGCAGTGCAGGGTGATACCGTCATTTGTTTATCACACATTGACTATAATACAGTCGAGTAAATATTATTTGCATCATTCTGACAGATATATTTCTTCTTCAAGGCCAGACAATGTTTTTATATTCAAATGTTCAGCTCCAGTTGCCTGCATCTCACCAACACAGCCGTGCAATTATTTTAGTTTAATAAATGTAAAACCCAGTGTCCCCTTTTAGCACATTTCTTAATTATTCACAATTATTCCCCATGTCTAGACTAGATTCCAATCTTTTGACAATGCCCTAACACCTCCCTACCTGCTTCATTGTTGTTTTCCATACCTCACAGTGGCCAGACCAGGGCCAGATCTGACGCAAATCTACCGGTGCAAAAGAAAAGAAAATGCAGTGTGATATTACTATGCCCAAGCCAGGCTAATACCATGCAGATTTATGCAAAAGGTTAAATGCATGTTATTTAGACCGATGCTATAGGTTCATTGTTTACCTGTTTCAATGTACAGATTTTTTTGTGTGGCTTTCGCCTTCATTTTATATAATATATATTATAGAGGGACAGACAGTAGGCTGACAGGAAATGGGGAGAGAGATGGGGGGGGGGGGGAGACATGCAGTAAAGGCCGTTGGGATCGGGAGATGAACCCGCCAGACTGGATTAACAGGTGCCTGGACCACTGAGCCATGGCCCAGGCCTACAGATTATTATTTTAATAGGTTTTTTCTTTTCTTTTTAAATATTTTTCTTCTTTTGTGACTGATGCATGATGCATGAAAATGCAACATCCAGCTCAAGTGGAGTTAGGATGTTTTGGCCGAATTGCTTTTTAATACTTTTCACAATGGTTCAATTGTCAACACACGGTCAGCTGTTTTTTGTTTGTTTACACGTGATACACAAAATATTGTAACTGAAGTGAGAGAGTTCCATGCTTTCTATTGGAATTGAAGTGATCTTGAGTGGTCATGGTCGCTCTTCTTGCATGAATCACTGGACCCGAGGGTCTACACTCTACTCTACTCTGTTCCTTTTGCCCCTCTCAAATATTGTTTTGTCAAAGATAGCCAATCTACAATATCACAACAGGTCACAATACGAGGTGTTGTGGGCTTGTTGATCTGCTAATATATCCGCTGAATGTTCTCCCTAGCTATAGGGTTTCTATGTTTAAGCCTGATTTATGATTAGTCCTACATGGTGTCTCATGGCATGTACAGTACTGTAAATGCACAACTATGTGCAAATTACGGCTCTTTTCCGGTGTGTGTGTGTGTGTGTGTGTGTGTGTGTGTGTGTGTGTGTGTGTGTGTGTGTGTGTGAAAAGTACTATTCCAGGCCAAGCAGTAGCGTCTCTTGGCTCTACTCATGAGCCTTTCTTCTCTCCCTGTGGGCTGTGGCACGTGGCGTTATTCTGCGTTAAGCTAATTGATGCCGGTGGTGGCAGGAGGGCCGTCCCAGTGGGGCTTTTTGGGTCGCAGTAGGGGGGGGATCCGATATTCCCTCTGACAGTTAACCTGGAGCCTGCTTATTACTGGTGACAACCGCACACGTATGGAACATCAGCTAATGACCAGGGAGCCCCCCACGGGAGGCAGTAATGGAGGCATGTTGGGAAGAGTTTTTATTAGAGTGACACAAAGGGCTTTCAGTACAGCTCTGGGACATAACGGTAAGAGTCGAAGTGAACGGGCACAGATTATTAGGGGAATTGAATATTGGAGTTGTTCAGGGACTCCACTCACTGTCTTTTTAGTTACTGTTTTTTCTTTTCTTTTCTTTTTTACCGTCTTTGGGACATTTTGTAGGTAGGACGTACTGTAAGACTGAGTAACCTTAGTCATACAAAGATTTCAGTTGTAAAAGAAAAAGATGACAAAAGAAGAAATCCTTCACAAGAAATTAGATTTTCAGCTTTCTCAAGGAATGCTATATACAAATACTGGCACATTTCCGGTACCTACATATGTAATTTTAGTGCACGTGCATGTCGTCCCCTGACCCTCGCAAATACAAATGTTTAAAATGTTGGGAGTCACCCACACGCACACACACAGTGTCATAGAGGATGCCAGTGTAACGCCCTGGATTCGAACTCGACGGGCCTCCCGCGTGTATGTCCAACATCTTAACCACTAGACCAAAGGGATATCCCTCTGGACCGGGGGAGATATTAGACTAGACTTTTGAGGAAGAGGCTCTGAGCCACTCTGCTACACCTGCAGAGACTGAGAGAGAAGGTCGCTCAATGTTGCAAAGTTATAGAGGACTTTGATTTAAATGCATAGCAAGTAGCAGACCAGGCGGAGCTAGCCTATACAGAGGTGCATCAATATATAGTGTGTGTGGTCAATCAAGCACAGCTTTTAATTACAGAATGCTCTCATCAATTGTGTCAGCAACAATGGACGGGGGGACTTTTACGGAGTTAGGATATACGTGGCCATTCTTATAATTCTTCACCTCAGAGGGCTGGTGGTATAAAAGATCTCTAACTGATTGAAGCTGATGTTAAACCTTTCCCCAAATTTATTTGAGCATTTTTTTTTGCCACGGCCCCACGGGCTATGGCAAATAGCAGCTGTGTTCTCAAGTCTGCATACAGATTGAGTGCAGCATTCCCCTCCAGGCCTAGTATGGACTAGAATTTCCATTAAACCATTAAAACCAGGAAAGCATCTGTGTTTTGAGCTAAAAAGCATTATTTTTATTCTGCAACAAGTGAGCTTGTAGATCTGCTATTTTAGAAAAATCTTGAAAATGTGTGTCGATAGCCGGTATGTTGTTTTATTTTAAAGCAAACATTTAAAAAAATCTTTGCTTCTGGGGGTCCCTGGAACAAAAATAATTTGATAATTGTGGTGGTACTTGACATAAAAAGATTTGAGCACCGCTGATGGCCTATAGAAACTTCTTGTTTTTTCGAGGGGTGCTTATCGCCTCCTATGTCCAGCTTTGGGTGTGTGTGCACAAACTTTGTCCTAACACAAACTAATTAAATGCCATTGACAATGAATGGACCATTTCGAGTGTTCGTGTAAACACAAAGACATTGCGTAACACAAACATTGAAGACAAAAAGTGAGGACACAACTTGTGATTGGCCGGAATGAGATGATGTATGATGATAAGAGCGCCCCTCACTTCACACCGGTGTGATTATTAGAATTGTTTTAATGTCAGGTCTTAAAGGGTTAATATGCGAGTTGTGGCACACAGTCACGTACGGTAAATGGCAGTTGTCATGGCCCGCAGGACATCATCTGACAGGCAGGTGTATACAGACACTCTGTGGCCGACTATGGCAGCTTGCCTTTCCTCTAAACTACGTTTAGCCTAATTCCTCTGTGTATCACACTAGCTGGTCCGTCAGAATTAGATTACCACTGAGGATTCCCTGGCGTTAATTACACAAAGTGGTGACCTGCTTATATCAAGTCGGTGGCTCCAGTGCTCGCTGGAATATTTCAGCCACCATCAGGAGTAGAAATCCCATCCAGATGGTCCATCGAGTGAATAAGTTGGGTTCAATTTCATGGATACTGTATCAGTATCAGATTAATTTTGATGCCAATAAGGGCCTTTCTCGGCCCCACCCTTCTCCCATGTGTTTAGTTTCCAAGATGGCCGCAGCACCAGGAGGGGGTGGGGCGGAGGTGAGCGGGGGGGGGGGGTCAACATATGCCCTTACTGGGCTGCATTCAAGACACTTGCCTTGTGTCTGACACCTGACTCCTAGTGCTGCAGCCATCTTGGAAACTAAACACATGGGAGAAGGGTGGGGCCGAGAAAGGCCCTTATTATATAACACAATGGTTTTCAACCCTTTTCATATCAAGTATGTCAACTGTGTGGCGGACATACAAACTAAGTCGGAGCGAAATAAGATGGTGTTGGAAGCGGCGAGGAGATTCCTAGATGTAGGTGATGTCACTGCAGAAGACGTGGATAGTACATTGAGAGAAGAATTCACACCATCTCAGGCCTCAGGGTCTGGGATGTAGCGCACAGAATGGACAATATGGATGGGGATCACTTTGGACTGGGCACTATTAAGTTTGTACAGGGCGATGATAAGTTACGCTATATACGTTTTAGTTTTGTCTGATCCACACACGGATCAGAAGGGGGCGGTAATGCAACTATTTGGATGCCAACCGCCATAAAACCCCAAGAAGAAGAAGAAGAAGAAGGCTTCATATCAAGGCCCATTATTTATTCGGCATTGCCATGGACCACCATTATGAGATTTAGCCTCTCAGACCAATTCATATTAAGATTCTGTCCACAATTCCATGCTGTATTGATGTGGTTAGACAACAGGCAAACGTTGATGAAAACAGTTCTTCTACATTCTCTAACTATGTGGACTTCTTGTAAATTAAGTAATGCAGGAAAGCAAATGAGGGTCCAAGGCCCCCTCTGGGGGGGCATAAGACATCCAATGTAGGCCCACTACATTTCTTTATTTAGATAGCATATCGTTTAGACATGATGCAAGGATCGTTGATTACCTTGTAGTCTCTTTAGGCAATAAGATGTTCTCTCTGCTTTCTATTATGTGATTGATTAGTGATTACCTTGTTTATTAAGTCGCTCTGGTTAAGAGTGTCTGCTACATGCAACTCAAATAAGTGCTAAATTCCCTACATCAGTGATGTAGAGCAGTGGTTTTCAACCAGTGGTCTGGAGTCTACACAATTAGAGAATGTAGAAGAATATTGTTATTTTGATCGTTTTGCCTCCTATGCATGGTATTGTGCACCACATCTTATTCAACAACAACAACAACATATTCTAAGACAAGTTATGGGTCTGAGAGGCTAAATGTCATCAAATGGTGGTCCGGAATAAATAATGGATCTTGAGAAGGGTTGAAAACCACTGGTTCACTGCCCTAGAAAGTAGACACTAGCTCCCTGAGCATGCTCTTTAAAACCCTCTAGTAGCCACGCCCCTCCCCCCTCTCCACACACATACTTGCTGCAAACAAACAGAC
The DNA here is from genome assembly GCF_963924005.1 of Protomyctophum bolini. Classification (NCBI taxonomy): domain Eukaryota; kingdom Metazoa; phylum Chordata; class Actinopteri; order Myctophiformes; family Myctophidae; genus Protomyctophum; species Protomyctophum bolini. The sequence goes on along the minus strand of NC_137883.1, from coordinate 24,722,217 downwards.
TGACATGAGCTCCTTAGGTTTGTTAGTATAAAATACTGAAATAAACAACTTATACTGTAACTTTACACCTCATGGAAGTTGAGTGGAGTAGTTAGGAAGTGAAAACTGCTGCAGTCACAAGTTTGAAAGAGAAGTTTTAATTCATCTTCATAACAAACTTTTTGGTTTTATTCTGCAGGTGAGTTAGCTAGTATAGCTACCTATGCTAAGCATTTAGTGTGTGTGTGTGTGTGTGTGTGTGTGTGTGTGTGTGTGTGTGTGTGTGTGCGCGCGCATGTGTGTGTGTGCATGTGCGTGCGCGTGTGCGTGCTGCAGTGCGCATGTGTGTGTTGCAACAGGAAGGATGCATTATACGTATAAGCTACAGGCTGTGCATGTGTTTGTCTACTTTTGCTAGTGAGTTGTTGTGACAGCTACAGTGTACAGTATGTGGCTCTTGGTCAGTTCACTTTATTTTGTTCTACTCTTATACTCAAAGCTGGTATGTCTCTCTCTCTCTCAAGCTGCTCCACAGGTGCACGAGCCAGGACCCCCAAGCTCAGCTTCTTCTCAGCCCTGAGTCCATTCTCCTGTGACATATGACATTAAGCTGTGAATGCTGGACCCAGCCTAGAGCCTGCCCTAATTCCATTGACTGCACTACACCAGAATGCTATGTGCAGGCTGGTCAGTGCCATTGATACTGGAAGGAAAGTACTGGCCAGCTAGCCAGATGTTTGGAGAATGGAGAATGGAGATGACTGGAGAATGGAGATGACTGGAGAATGGAGATGGCTGGAGAATGGAGATGACTGGAGAATGGAGATGACTGGAGAATGCAGATGACTGGAGAATGGAGATGGCTGGAGAATGGAGATGACTGGAGAATGGAGATGCCACTGGAGAATGGAGATGACTGGAGAATGCAGATGACTGGAGAATGGAGATGACTGGAGAATGGAGATGGCTGGAGAATGGAGATGACTGGAGAATGCAGATGACTGGAGAATGGAGATGCCACTGGAGGGCTCATCATGAACTAGAGAGAGAGAGCTGGAGGCTCCATCTATCCATGGGTTCCACAGTTTGACCCTGGCATCACACAATGTCAAGTCAAGTAGAAGACGGACGGGTCAAGGTAGGAACATTGATTTTGTTGCTTCTTTGCTGCTGCTTGTGTTGTACTTGTATGTTGTGTGATTCAAGCTGTTGTACTATTACTGTCATTTTGGGGACCCGATGATGACTGGGTGGCAATGAAACATGTAACAGTTTGTGGCTCTGGAATTTAATGCTGATGTGAATCTACAGTTTGTATGTTGTGTTGTATCTGCCGTTGAAGGAGAGTTGTACAACTGGGAACAGTATGTGCATGTGGCTCTTGATCACTCAATAATCCTATGTGTGAAATTGCTATTTATTTTTGGTTCGAGCTAGAGGTTTTGGGCTTTATAACAGGCAACAATTGTTGTTCTGTGTTGTGGTTGCTGAGGTTTGTTGTGAATTGTTGTGACAGGATGGCTGTATTTGGTATTTGGTTCATGACTGGCATGGTGGCAAAGAATGTCTCTATGTAGGCCTATTCTGTCTCTCTTTAAATACAGTGGGCGCCCCTCACTGCACACAAGAGAGAGGATTGGGGTGTCCTGTTGATCCAGGGACAAATTCTTAAATAGATCTGTTGTGCCTTTGAAAACTATAGATTTCTTCTGTCCAGCTAATTCATTCAACCTTTGATAGTGTGATTAGTCACTAACAAGGAAGAAGAAACCCTTTACTTTATTTTTTTATTTGGACAGGACAATGCATATTAATGGACGTCACATGGACGTAAATACACCAGATATAGCACAGTTGCTAATTTTCATCCGCAGTCCTCACAGGAAACTTCTTAACCCATGGAGGTGCATGAACCCCCACCACCAACACTATAGTGTCTTCTCTCTATACTGCGAGTGTACCAGACCAAATCCAAGACCAAACAGTAGTTAATTATTCGTATTTGGGTATTTAAAGTGGTGACATCCATTTTTATTTTTCCCAGACCTCAACTGTGTGCATGCATGGTCCCTCCCCTCCCTGTTCTTTCTCTGCCTTATATAATCTGTTTACCGGCTGGCCTCCTCCTTGGCCTCCTCCTGCCTTCCCTCTACACCAGATGCTTTTTAAAACAATGTTATTCCCCCTGTTCTCACCTGAGTGTGACATGAATATGGATGATATAAGGTTCATATGGTTAATGCAGTCTCTGTCTCGCTTTCTCTCTCTCACACACACACACGCAGTAATAAAATGCAAACACCCACACCAAGATGTGGATTTGATCAAAGCGCGAGATTGTAGCTCGTAATTTTAAAATGCAATCAAGGCTATAGTTTACACTCTCAATGCAGATAAGGGACCACTGAATAATAACCCTACAAGTAGGCGACTGTGTAGTGAGGGTTTTATTTGCTATGCCATATGGTATTTCATGCTTGGGGAATCATTTGGAATCAGGTTCTAAACTAAAACCACAAATGTTCTTTCTATCTCTATTCCTATTCCCTTTCATGCCGAAAACTACAAATGATGTAAGATTGTATGCGGGGAACGATTTCACCCACTTAGCTGAAGTTCAATACTACTATAGACAAAATTATTCCTTCAGTCAAATTGAATTTGTCAATGTTGTCTAGTAAATATAGACAACAACCCAGATTTGAAGAGGATCAGGGAGTCCACCACTGTATGATGCAAAAATAGTTTTAATTCCTTCAAACGGCTATTTTACAACTTTTTGTTCAGGGAAAGAAACAAAGAAATGGCTTAAAAGCTTACAGACTACTCGGCAACGCTGTTTCAAGTATAATAATGCTTCCTCAGGCAGCAATGGTTAAGCATGTGAATGAAATGGAGTGCACTACAGGCAGTAATTTACCTAGGGTGTCTGGGTTATGTAAACCCATACGCAGGATTCATAGTAACTTGTGCTTCACAACTGCATTGAATGTCTGTGCTATCACTTCAATCACCCACTGATTTAGTGTTTGAAATGTCTCTCTGGATGAATCAAAGATTTAACATAGTAGATTAGGCTCGTGCCTAATTCAGTATGAGTAACATTTTAATGTGTTACTAATGGTCCCTACTTTGCCATACTCTTTATTGCCTTCACCAGGCTGTCAGGCCACCCCCAGTTTTCACCCCCTGTGTTTGTCAATCCGTGTCTGTGCACAGCTTATCTCGGAGGGCTGGATGGATGGATGGATGGAATATTTAGAGGTAGGACCTTCACAGAGTGCAATTGTAGTATTTTGTTGTTTATTGCTAATGCTATGTTTATTTCTAACAGTGTGGTTGGCCACAGCTAGGGCTTAATCCTCAATTGTATCTCTCCAAAGTGAAGGTGCAAATAACTATACTACAGTATTGCAGAACACTCATAATAATAACAGAAGTGAAGAACAAAATAATCCGTCTACTAGCACCGGAGGATCTTAGACGGCGAAGGAAGTAGATTCTTTGCTTTGATTTCTTACACACTGATTCAATCTGATCTGACATATGGATTGGTCTATATATTACTATTTGTTCGAACATACCTGATTCACCATGAATAGTAATGAGGGACCTGTGTATCTCTGGTGGTGTACCAAAAACAATCTCTTCTGTCTTTTTGTGTGTGTATGATGATGAGAGCGTTGTTATATCACTCCATTCAACCACCGTATTTACTCTGTGTTGGCCTACTACTAATATTGATTAATAATAGTGAAAATAATGTTAATAAACAAATCAGCATTTGTTGTAAAATGTTGTTGTAAATTATATAGATTGTATTTGTGACAGACAGACAGACAGACAGACAGACAGACAGACAGACAGACAGACAGACAGGAGAAATGTGAAGAGATATTTTACCATCTTCTGGTCTTTTAGACGAACACAATCGATGAAAGGAACTTGATTTGTTTAATTGTTTCAAAGCAGACTAAACATTGACCCTCAAGCTGACAGAGGGAAAAGAATCACTGACAGATTGGACCTCGTTGCAGAAATACTGAAACCGTTTGTTTAAACTTTAAACAATTGCTGGTTTAATGTGCACATCCTTTTTATGCAATTCCCAAAACAACATATTGTCAGATAAAATATTGAATTAGTCCTTCCAATTATGTCATCAAGGGGGATGCTAAAACTGGTATGATCTAAACCCTAACCACAGTGTAGAACATATGGCGATCTTCTATACCGGGAGATTTACTGTATAGGGTGCGTGCGTGCGTGCGTGCGTGCGTGCGTGCGTGCGTGCGGCCGGCCCCTGGGAAATGGGGAGGTGACATGCAGTAAAGGCCGTCAGGATCGGGAGTCGAACCCGTGGCACACTGCCAGACTGGATTACCAGCCAAGGTGTCTGGACCGCTGAGCCACAGCCCAGGCCGGCCAATCATCTTTGAGCAGTGAACAGTTGCGTGGGAATGCAAAAGTGCTGCTGGTTTTCACTTGTCTAAATGAGAAGTAATTTAATCCTGGGACAACAGATGGGTGAAATTAATTTACTACCTTCTGACAGACTAGCAAACTGACCGTACTCTATTGTGGACTACAGGAAGTTAGGGTGAGTGCACACCCGCGTCGACATACGTAGATGGCGCTTGAGTGCACACCCCCGTCATGCACAATGTGCAATGTCTAAATTATGTGCTGCTTGGGAAATACTTTGTTTTATTTCCAGCGGTCTGTGCAATATAGTTAATAGTTTACTAGCTCATCACATACAGTAGGCTATGTTGTCTCCTTGGATATTCACTCAAAGACTCTGGAGCATCTTCTCTTCTGTTGTTCCAGTCTTTTGACAAGTGTGAATGATGTGAGTGGACTTGTCTGACTTCTAACCTCCCAAATCCTGATGACTTACTGTTTACCTCCTAAATGTAGCTATTAACCATGACCTGTAAAATATACAGCTTAGAATCACAAGAGTGAACGGTGACTCCCTCCTAATGAGAAGTCTGTTGTTGTAGTTATATAGTGAACTTTACTACAAAGAAATGCTCATTTAAATTGTTAGAGCAGACCTCAGAAGCATGCAGGACCTACTGTAACATTTCACTGTTGAAAAAGATGTAACATTCATTGAACCCTGAGAAATGACTTGTTATAGGATGATGTGTTTCTCGCTATTCTCTCCAACCTAGCATTCTAGACTTGACCAACAACAGTATAGAGCGTCACAGTCCCGCCCCCTTTCAGAACGACGGGGGCACCAGGCTGGAGAGAATTTCCCATACATCTTTCCATAGACGTTTCTAAAGTATTTATTTAAAGACCTTTTAAGCCTCGGACAAAGCCAACTCGGCTCCTGACAAATCATGACGATAAACAACATTTTTGAGGCCGAACAAATAATTGGAAAGAAGAAGAAAAGGGCAGGGTACAACACTTTTTTAAAAGAGTTTGTCATCTTTATAATTATTTAGAGACCTGAGATCTCCGGAAGCATCTTGTTAGAGTTCAAACTCTGGTGGTTGATTCGTCATATTCCTGATATCAGCAATATGAGGACAAATCCATGCATGGTCGGAAACCCCTGCAGTGAATTTGCATACCGTGGAAATGGCTGATAATGCAGTCAACCAAAGTCAGAACTTCACCCTCCAGCAGTTGTTCTTTGTAGCTGTTGCCTGTCTTTTCTCTCCAGCCAGATTGTTCAGATTATACTGTATGTGCAGTGTTCAATGTTAACTGTCCATGTCTCGCCTGTGTGTCTGCTCATCGATGTGTTTTTTACGCTTATCTTTATGCACTGATCTATGTCAGAGTTAGACTCAGTAGTTCTCAAACGTTTTGTGCCAAGGACCGCCAAATTTATATATATTTTAAGCCACGGTCGCGAACCCCCATCTGAAAACCCCCAGAGTAGAAGATTCGTTTTTTCAATTCAAAGGTATTCAAACTGTTTCAACAAAGTGACACACTGTGAGATTGTATGTCTGCTATTTTTGAATAGCCAGTGTAAAATAATTGTGCTTTGTATGAACACATTTTGCTGGAGACCCCCTGGAACCCCCTCAAAGACCCCTGGGGATCCCCGGACCGAACTTTGAGAACTATTTGGTTAGGTTTGTGTAGTTACATGTGTTCAGTTTTGGCTAACTACCTTTTCCTCCCCGGGTGGGCGGGACTTTCACCCTGTAGTTAGTTAGACCGCAACGGAGGTGCACCGGCTCAAGCAAACTTGATCCACAAGAGCGAGCTAAGGCGAGTCATATTTTGACCCCCTAGTATTAGGATGTATTAGGATGTTGATATTCATTCAGAGAGGACGTATAGGGCCTTAGCCTTAGGCCTTAGCCTATCTGGGGGGTAAAAGTGAAAAGGTATTTGCATCAAATTACAGTATACCAAAGTAAAACTACTAAAACGTTTCAAGATGTATACTTTTCTTTCGACAATTGACGATCCACAAGCTCACAATGCGTCGCAACGTGAGTCATTGTGAGCTTCTAGAATAGATCTAACCTTTTCAAACAGCAGAAGTGTAGAATAGTGCTTAAGTGACTAATGTATAGGTATGCTTTTAAATAATAATAATCTATATCTGCAAAGTAAGCAGTCACACAATCTGTCAAATAAATGTAGTGGAGTAAAAAGTACAATATTTACCTCTGAGATAGTGAGTGCAAGCATAACGTATAGTAAGTAAAAGTACCTTGAAATTGCAATAAAGTACAGCACTTGGTTACTTTACATCACCATGGCAAATTTAATTTAATTTAATTTAAGAGGGGGGAGATCACTTGAAGTAAAACCCAGATGAAAAGCAAGGGAATTAAGAGGGAGGTTTGCCTGCCTGACCTTCCAGTCTCAACACCACTCGTGTCATATGGAGTTGATTTTTTATTTAATAGCTGAGCATACTGTACAAACACGATAAAGGGGACGCAGAGAGATCAATGGGGTGGCTTAACTCATTTTGTGCGGGAGCCGGGAACCCCTTTTGGTGTTTTAAACATTATGTTATAATTTAGCTATTGAAAAATAGCAGATCTACAAGCTCATAGCGTGCCACCGAGTGGCGCGCTATGAGCTTTGTAGGTCTGCTATTTTTGAAAACTCATAAAAATGCGGCACAAATCTTTGAATATATATTCTTTCAGAGCAAACTTTTTTTTTTCTTTTTCGACGTCAGGTGGCTTAACCTTCCCTCCCTCTCTTTGCTGCACTCTAAGTGTTTCATCCATTGCTGTTTGATCCCTCATAACAATGTGAATTCTCATTTCATGAGGCCTCAGAGTAAGTGATATGGAACATTATGTTTGTGGGTGGGGTGGTTTAAAAATGGCAAATGGTGTATTTATATAGCGTCTCTATCCAAATTGCTTTACAATACATACAATGTGCATTCACTCCCAGACGGCAGAGGAAACCGGCAAGGCACCAACCTGCTGAGCTCTGAAGTGCTCTGAACATGCACGCAGCCCAGCCATCTGACCGCGTTAAGATGGCTTGGTTCTGCCTTAATGTTGACAGAGAAGCTGAATTGCGAAATATGCTCTATAGGGACTACAGTGTGACCAGGGACGTGTGGAGGAAACATCTCATTTCTGCTCCAATGCCATTTCTTTGCTCAATAAGTAACCCGCAAAAGACAATAAGACCTTGAGCACCTGTCGCCGCGTGGTATTTATTACAAGGCTGCACATACAAATATATCAGCCTGTGCAATTTCTGAACTATTACCGTTTGAGAATTTAAGCAATAATATACGCGAGAGAAAGTCCTACAGTACATCAGGGAATATTGGCAGTGGTGTGCTGTGCTGCAGCACAAGGCCAAGTGCCATAGATCAGCCCACCAGAGCCGATGTTGCACTGTATATCACCCCCCCTTATGCACTGCTTATTATCAGTGAAGGAAGAAGTACTCCGAAGTGAAAGTATAGCAACCCCACTATAGCCAGTAAGATGACCATGAGGGCGAGAAGCGACCTCGGCCTTTACTGGCCATATATGGAGTGTGTCTTGATTGTACAGGGTTTGAGGAGGTCAGATCAATATATGGAATGTCAAGAACAGGAAGGACGGGTGGGGAGGGATTAACATATGGAATGCCATATCAGGTCAGCTCCATATATGGAGATCTAAGGGTTTGAGGTCAGATGTAGAGTTGCTGGCCGGCTCCATATATGCAGATGTAGGTGATGATCCAGTCAGCTCCATGTATGGTTATCCAGGGTTAGATGAGGTCAGTGTCGTGATCTTCATAATGGAGATGGCCATATATGGAGGCGTGATGTCACAAGTGTGACCATATATGGAGGTGTGACGTAACACACGGATATTCAGGTTTTCATAGTAAATGCGATCTAATAAATACTCTGCTACAAGGCTATTTTCGAATACCGGTAGCTACAGTATAAAACAGGGTTTAAGATCTCAATCTGTATATTCTGTAACATCATTTGTAACAAATAGAATCCATGTAATTGTAGTAAAAAGTGAATATTTGCCTCCGGTGTAGTGGGGTATAAAGTATTTAATAAAGTACCTCAAAATTGTACTTAAGTACAGTGCTTGAGTAAAGGTACTTAGTTACCATACTTTCAAGCGCTGCTGCTTATTACACCAGATGTGAGAAAAATACTTGACGTGTAAATGTAATGTTTATGTTGTGAAGATTGAACCTGGCGTTCCAATTCTGGACTCAGTTGTCAAAAACAGAAAAGAAAAGAAAACAAGTATAAAACACCATTAGACACACACGCGCGCACACGTGAGCGCGCACAGGCCGAAGCTTGAAACCACAATTCCAGTGGTGAAGAAACTATGGCAGCTTTCTACGTGCGTTCAGTGTCATCATCGCCGTACATGAGTCTTCTGGCAATGAATGTTTGGACGGGGCTCGAAATGTAGAAGATGAGAACAAAGCGCGGCGAGTGTTTTCCACGCTGCTCCAATAACGCATTGCCCTTTGACCCTTTGTTGTTCTCATTTCTTTCCGTCTTGCTGCTGGGTCAGCGTGACCGACAGAGAGCACACTCTGATTGGTTCCCATGGTGCTGCCTCACTGCAGGGTGACTTATATGTCCAGTGTAATCTCACCCTTAGCACCAGAACACTGGCAGCAATAACGCTACGTACCCCGTCCTGCATGCATGCCATGGTTATGCCAGTTATGACCGCGGTTCTATACGCCATCGCAATGGGACACAACCTCCTAAACCAGTGTTTCCCAAACTCAGGACCCAAAAGATACATTTGATGTACGTGCCACCACTAACCAGCACCCACATTTAGGGGGAAAAAAACACTTTTAATTACCCACTTAAGCCCAATTTAATTGTGTGAAAATAGCAGATCCACAAGCTTGCAACAATGCAGCGTGTCATTCATTAATTCATTCATTCATACATTCATTCATGCATTTTTGCTTGTTTGTTTATTTAAAGATTTGCATGAAGTATAAAATATGGTTAAAGTGGTTACAATCTAAAAAGACACAGATTCAAGTGTACAGTTGTTCCTTAGATTCAAACATGATGCTTTCTATGGTCCCGACTCCCGTTAATATTAAACTTCCAGCTATATATATTTTTAAATGCATCATTATCAGTCCTCATGAGAGGATTATTAAGGGATTTTTTTATTTGCCGTTATAGTAGTAAAACAAAGGTGTATGATGATTGGAAATGGAATGAATCTGTAATCTTAACGGCGGGCCAGCGACAGCATTCAGTGACACCATACCGGGGGTCCAAATGGATGGACCCTTAAGGCTCTGTAACTCCTGGGAAATGGGACACCATTTTGTACACTCTCAGAGTCAAATGAACCCTGAGGAGTTTACAATGTAGATTGGGAGGTTCCAGAGATATGAACTTCCGTGGCCTAATCCCTAATGCATATCAAACCGGGGGTCCTTGTCTGTCTATATTAGTATGTCGATGTGTGCGTGCGTGCGCATGCAATGTGTAGCAGAGCATGAGCGTGAGAGATGAAGATCAGACGGAACACGGTGAGCGTGCATGCATGCTAACACTGTAACACACATTGTGCTGATGATGGATGACTGTGTGTGTCATTAATTTTCCAGCCGCTGACTTTCACCTTAGACTTAGCTCCCCATCAGCGGCGCCGGCACTCTGTCTGTCGCTTCAGACCGTCGTTCATCCTCATCGTTTTTGGACTCTAGTAGGTCAGTGATTGTTAAACGTTTTAAGTGTAAGAAGAACCCCCATAACTCTCAGAGTGTAACACATTGGTTTCACTCGCACACTCTCAGAGTTACAGACGTGTAAGGGTTCATCTGTATCCCGCTCAAGGACATGGATGGCAGTGAGTGGACCCCCATCTGAAAATATTTTGTGCCAGTGACCCCTATTCAAGGTTTTGTGTAGTTGAAAAAAACCCTAACAAAGCAGAGATGAGACGTCAACTGTCTACTACAGACAATCCTCTGAGACAGAGAAATGGTACCATATTATAATGTGCATTAGTGAGGACCAATTATATGATGATAGATTGAAGGACCCCAATAGCCTGCCAGACGTTTAGAACCAGCAACAGGGTAGGTAGGTCTACCATAAGGCTCCTTCCATCTTATCATTTGGACAAAGTCAGCCACACGGAACATAGCATCCCTATCTTGTTTCTGTGCATTTGTACATTTCTCTCTGTCTGTGCGTGCGTTTGTGTAGTTGGCATTACATTCCAGTCTTCACTCTATAGTTCCGGTAGATAGTGGGAGATTGGAAGCTAAGGAATGTGGGAATTGAAGAAAAATGTCATACCAGGTGTTTATATAGACATTGTTTGTCTGTCCTGTGTGCCACCAATGTCAAGGAGTGGACATGGTGCCTCTGACAGCTCATCAATCTCTGCTGCAGCCATGGACAAAGTGGAGCCCGTGGTTAATGGGGAATTTATATGGTGCCTTCCTTTCTCCAAAGCACTTTACAATGTGAAATTGTAACCCATTCACACCCAGACGCAGAGGAATCCATGCTATTCATCTCACCTCGAGCAGTTCGGGGTTCAGTCTCTTTCTCAAGGACACTTCGACTCTTCGTAAAGAGAGCCGAAGCTGTGGCTTTCTGCTTGCCAGGTGGACTTTATGCACTGTGCTAAATGCTAAGGCCGCTCCAATTACAGTATAATTTAAATGTGTTAACTTATTTTCCAGGTTCTTTGCCATTCCGATGAATGGAAGTCCCAGAGACGGAAATGTAATTAAATGGGGGTACGTACGTAGACTAATGCATGTCAAACTGGGGGTCCTTTGCATCACTGCTAGAGCCGTCAAAATCTTCTCTTATGGGGGTCCCTGGCATATCTGTTCAAATGGGGGTCCGGGGGCTAATTAGTGTCAATTTGGGGGTCCTTGACATGAAAACAGGTTCTGCACAACAGCGGAGCTATATTTACCACTGAAGAACCCAAATATTTGTGTGAGTGAGTGTGTACAGCCCTCCGCCATAGACATATTATGAACGTCCCTGAGGAACTGTCTGTTAACGCATCGCTGGTGGCATCTCGGAAGCAAGAGTGGTTCGGGCCCACACAGATCCATCACCGCAGCTGGGACCCCGGGGGATGGAGTCAAAGGTGAAGACCTACCACGGAGGGAAAGAACCCTGCTGAACCGCCTTCGCAGCTGGGGGTGGCGACTTCAAATCATCCATGAAGAAGTGGAGCTCGGCACACGTGTGCCGAGCTCGGCACACACGCGTGCGAGTGTGGTGAGCCTGAGCAGACTGCCGAACATGTAATTACCACCTGCCCCCTAGCCCTATACATCTCTTCGCCATGGACCACGGACAACACCTTTCGAATACACAACAGAAGAAGAAGTTACAATAATGGATGGATTTAGAATTCTAATAGGACTGAAGTCCACGAGCTGAGCGTGCCTCACTGACCTTAGTTTAAGGAATCGGGGACCTGTGCAGACTCACAGCGCTCTTAACAGTTTGACGGCCGCTAATAGTTTAATCCAGTGCTCCACCGCACGTAAAACGCTATACCCGACATTTGTTTAATGCTTGTAGATCTGCTATTTTTGAAAAATCGTGAAAATGCGGTGCAAATCTTTGAATATTCTTTCAGAGCAAACGTTTTTAACTCATATCTTTGCTTCTGGCGGGGGAAACATATTTTCAGATGGGGGTCCGCAGCCAAATACATTTAATTCCAGCGGTCCTTGACATGGAAAAGGTTGAGAACCGCTGACATAGAAACATAGGTTTTTCAGACAACTTTTAGGATTTAGGAGGCATTTGTAGAATCGTCCTCAGGTTAAAATAAGATCTGGTTGCAAAAGGGGTGCAGTGGCCCTTTAACCGGCCACCGACCTACCAAGAGTAAAATAAATAGAGTAAAATAAAGCAATTTGTGTTTCTTAAGAATAACGATATGAAAGAGAAAACCAGGCTTCTCCTTTAACCGGCCCTTTCATCATGTATTAACCAGATGACTATTGATGTGCTGGTGCAGGACCTCTGTCTATTGACACGGCAATTACTGTTATTACTGGGGCCAATGTTTTCAATATTGACACAGTGGTCGCTGTTAATGCTGTTTGAATTGAATTAACCCGCCATGGAGCTCAGGGGGCTATACTATACTATACTTTACTGTACAGTTAAGGCAGGCTAATATATCCAAGCCTTGGATATCTTGGAGGTTTAAGGAAGGTCTGTGTATATACACAGTTACGGTAATGCATTTTGCAACACCGGGATTGTAGTAATTTGTGAGAGTGTCCAAATGTTACATTTATACCCTCTCGGTGTTGAATTCACACTGTGTATTTTTGCAGTGTAATGTGTGTGTGTGTGTGTCCCTCACACAGAACCGAGAGACCTGGAGGCCAGTGAGTTTCGCTGAGGCAATAAGGCAGAAAATCTAATCTGGTGTCTTGGGCTGTCCCACCGGGACGAAGCTCCAGCAAACAGCAACACTAGGCATCTCACTGTGTGTCTGTCTCACAAACTCTGTTCTGTCTCATTCTCTCTATAGTCTCTCTCTCTCTCTCTCTCTCACACAGACTTTCACACAGCCAGGCCTGGACATCAAAGTCACAGCAGGAGGCAGCACGCACGCACGCACGCACGCACGATACGCACGCATGCTATTGTGATGTCATCACTGTTTTTTCATTGGCACGTTTGACTGTCAAGGTTTCCGCCTCCATGAAGAAACCCTAAATACAACGCACGCACGCACACACACACACACACACACACACACATACATGCAAGCATGCACACATGCAGTCAAGCACGCAAGCACGCACCCACGCACCCACACAGAGTCAGACACGCATAATGTGATAAGCTGTGAGTCCTGTCTGGCTGTGACCCTAAACTCATTGCAGAGTTTATTGGACAGCTTCACTGGAGAAGTAACCTCATTCTGCCTGCAGAACTACCAGAGTCAGCTATTTGTTTGGCTGCTTGCACACTTTCACCCATCTCTCACACACACACACACGCGCGCACACACACACACACACACACACACACACACACACACACACACACACACACACACTTTCACCCATCTCTCTTTCTCATCCTCTTCTCTGTCTCTCTTTCTCTCGTCCCTCTCAGAAAATACACATAAGCTCCACATCCCTCTGTCCTATTCACACACACACACACACACACACACACACACACACACACACACACACAGTCACACACACATTATGGATAATACAGATGGTTTAGTGGCCGACTGTGATGTGCTTCAAAAGCTTCCCTGCAAAGGAACAACATTGTCAACTTTGTGCTGAGTTGCAGAGGCATTGTCCACAGCACTGACGGTGTGCAATTGGCTGCCCTCAGTGGGACAGCAGAACAGTCAAAAGACAGATGCAGCAGGGCCTCTGAAGGAGCTATAAGGGCCTACAACACTATTTACTTTTTTATTTTTTGTTGCTGCAGACCTTCTTCTTCTTTGTCTTCTTCTTCTCGCCGTTCTTCAGCATCTTATCACTTGTTATTTTCATCTGCTTGCTTTTCTTCCCTGTACCCCTAAGCCTAATTACGAGCACGACCATCTTTATTGGTGTAGTAGTCACTGTATAGCCTGCTGCCCATTGAGGTATACAAGAGGTACAGTATACAAGAGACTGCCAGGTATAGTTAGAAGGGGAAGTAGGATTTATCAGCATGCCCCCGAGGGCACAGGAAGTTCTGTTGTTGAGTTTATCTTGTCCATTATTTCATTGTTGGTTGTCGGGAGTGTGTTTCATGCGGTTATGTTGTGGCCATTCGTGTTTGGTGGAATACTTCCCTTTGGATCACCAGATTCTGTGTTTGATCCCATCTACTCCTGTAGAACTTCATTATTTAGCCAGAATTTACAGTAGCTGTTGTTTCTAGTCATGTTTACACATGCTCACAGTATGTGGGCTCAGTGTTTGATCATTCAGATAATGAGGAGGCTGTGCAGCGAGTTTCTTATTGAGCCCGATATGTGGGAGGAGATTATGTTAAGTGTTGGAGAGTGATTGACTTCATAATTCCTACTATCTCAGCATCAGAACCTTTCTGCTCTCTTGGGCCTATGCAATTTGGGCGAAGTTGAAACGTTGCACCTGACAGCTTTGTACATTTTAATCTTTCTTTTGGACTGTTTTTGTGAAGCCAAATCGGCTATAGTAGGCTACTTGCCCGCACATTGGAGTATACCGAAGTTGTGATGTCACTCCCACTACCCCAGGGTCATGTTTTGTTTTGGAAAATGTAACTCGATGATATCGAGTTACATTTTAGAACGTCTGTGTTTGTTGAAATGTGTACTTTTTGAGGGGCCCCTCCTATGCCCAGCGTACACCACATAGTGATGATTTGATTGGGCTGAGCACGGAATGCGATGTATTGAGTGGGCCGAATGGTGGCTGAATTGTGCCGTTTTATATTAATTTGTGAAGGATTGTGAGCCTATAGATCACTGACAGAGAAGTGATGAAGAGGCTGTGGCAAATGTGGAGGCGGGTGGAGTGCTGCAGGTCAGCCCCTGATGAGCTGACCGCACACAGCAGCGTTGCCTCTCTGAGTCTGGCAGTGCAGTGGTTTTCTTCAACCCTTTTCATATCAAGGCCCTGC
The DNA here is from genome assembly GCF_963924005.1 of Protomyctophum bolini. Lineage (NCBI taxonomy): Eukaryota > Metazoa > Chordata > Actinopteri > Myctophiformes > Myctophidae > Protomyctophum > Protomyctophum bolini. Next base: position 24,707,141 of record NC_137883.1, on the reverse strand, counting down.
ACTATCTATTCAGCATTCGAGCCACGGACCACCATTTGATGAGATTTATAGCCTCTCAGACCCAAAATAAACTAAAGAATATTTAGTTTGTTGTTGGATAAGCTCTTGTCCACAATGAGAGACAACAGGCAAACGATCAGAATTTAAATTCTTCTACATTCTGTAATTGTGTATAGTATAGTATTCTTGTACATGAAGTGATGCAGATGTTCTATGACAGTTGAGCACATTTTGACCTGCAGTTTGTGCAAAAAAAGTTGTTTGTTTTCATGCGTGGGATTTGGAGGGCATAATTTCCTCGTTTGGAAGGAGGAGAAGAAAGAAATAAGATGTGGCACAGGAAATTGAAGAGGGACCAACACTATGAGCAGCACAGCTGGATAGCTGACTGCACACTGAACCCACGTTGAACTCATGGGTTCCCAAACCAAATTTAAATTTGGTGTCTCCCCGGGACACAAATGTAACAGCAAGAATTCACCACATACAGTAAGCCCTATCCTAACTCATTAAGACCTGCAGGTCCATTCTGTGCCCTGGACCCCCAAAACCACATGCATTTGGCCGCGGAAAAATGTTTTGTGCCAGTTTTCTCTTTTCACTTAAAAATGTCAACGGATTTTCCAAAATAGCAGATGTACAAGCTTGCAGTGCAAAGTGACGCTCTGTGATATACACACACACACACACACACACACACACGCACACATGCACACACACACACACACATGCACACACATACGGATGTTTTCCTGGTTTTAATGGTTTAAAAATAGTGAAAAAAACATATTTATACTAATTAATAAATCTATCACACATAAATCATACATCTATGACACAAAAAAAGATATACTGTCTTTACTGCACAGTCAGCTGGATAAGCAGCTCTCACATTGAACTGACGGTGAACTCACACAAGTCTCCTGAGGTCACCAGTCCATCTGTTTCATCATCATCACACGTCTGCCTTCAAACGGATTTTAATCAATGACTCTCAAACTTTATGTTAAGGAACCCAGATGAACATGCATTTGGCCGCAGACCATTACATCTTAAAACGATTCTGTGCCGGGTACCACCATACAAGATATCGGTTCTTTGTCCATTTTAATTTTAATATTATTTTGAAAATAGGTGATCTGCAAGCTCATTTCCAAATATTCAAAAAGCCTTGCCAAGCCATGAGGCCCATAGGGCAGGAGCCTCTTTCTGTAGCGTGAGACAGCTTGATGTACAAGTACACCCCCTGGACATGACGCTATAGTATGTCACAGGGATTTACCCCCAATCCAACCCTTGGTGCTGAGTGCCAAGCAGGGATGCAAATGGGTCCCATTTTGTTTTACCACCAGTCTTTGGTATGACCCGGCCTGGGGATCGAACCCCGACCGCCCAGTCCCAGGGCGGACACTAGATAACCACAAGGCCACTGAGCTGGTTAAAAGAAATAGCCAATGTACTGTATAGGGTTAAAGTGTTTACACTGGTTTTGATTACTCATTATTTTCTGGCAACCCCCATGGAACCCCCTCAGGGACCCCTTGGTGGACCGGGTTGGACCCTACTTTGAGAACCACTATTGTACACTACCGTATATACCTGGTAGTACACAGTTAGTGAGAAAACAGTACTGCAAGTTCCAGTCATATTATTTCTCTCTCTCTCTCTCTCTCTCTCTCTCTCTCTCTCTCTCTCTCTCTCTCTCATTACCCCACATGCTCTCTCTCACTGTATTTATATTTTGTACTAAACTAACCATGGTTTGGAGTAGCGTTAAGCACTCCCACTCATTCCACCAGTACAGGGTGGGGAGAGGGGGGGTGGTATAAACTAACACACTGCAGTATAAATTAGAGCTTTTCCATCCACACTTGGGGATGCGATGAGGTACTCCATGAAATATACCACTCCAGGCGTAACAATGGCCTCATCCGTCTCCTTTGCTTTCCTTTTCAGCTCTGATTAAATGAGTGTGATGGATCTCACCATCATTACGGAGACTGAGGGCTGGCGGACGGAGGCCGCCGCAAATCACCTTTATGGTCGGAGCGAGCCGAGTGGCACTGGCAGCTTTATGGTTCCCGTGGTATTAATGGACTGGACCGCTCTGCATAGGCACACTGGCCTCTCCGGGCCCGTCCCCGGATCAGATGTATGGTGTAGCCACTAGCCAGCGCTCATTATAGATCTCCGGGCCAGAAGCTGCAAGTCTCTCCAATGGTCCTCATTATTCCTGACTCAGCACGGCCGTACCTGTCAGTTTACTGTTTGCTAAGCTAATGCTGTCCCCAGTACCGGAGTGTCTGAGTTACACGTTACCCTCTATAGCTATACTTTAGTATATGCACAGCCTATCGGCATACTGTGAATGGATTCTGGACGTATGAGGTTCGGGAGGCAGAGAACCATACTTACTGCTCCCTGCACGTCAAAATGAGCGTCGCACCTGTCACAGACATGCGCAAAGCAAGTTCAGTCAGGAAACTCACACACTCTCATTCCAGCTTCATACCGGCTATTTAAACTGGAAGTTTGCACTGCTCATCCTGCTTGCTTGCTGCTGCTGCACACTGATACTGCTGTGCTGCTGTTTGCCAAACTTTTGCTGCTCACCCTCCTCCACCCCAGCTACCACCTGTTTTGGAGCTTTTGTTGAGTCCCTCAACGGTATTGCCAATGTCCACCTACTGTATAATGGCATGCCCAAAATATAGGTTGAAAGTGGTTAACACAATCTCCTTCTGCAGCACTGCCACCCAAGCGGGTAATGCCCTGCCCCTGCCCCCTTCCCTCAAAGAATGCCGATCACTGGCTTCCTTTAAAACAGGCCTGAAAAGCCACCTTTCAGCAGGCCAAAGGGAGAGGAAATGGTCGCTCCTCCCTTTCACAAGTGACCACCCCCCACCTCTTTAGAACTCGCTTACTTTTTACCCCAACCTGTACCTGCGTTTTATTTTATTTATTTTGTCATATCATGATTATGAATTGAATACCCAGGACCTGAATAGAAACAAGACCGCAAGGACTTTTCTCTGTGCTATCTTTGTGTTTGACTGTACTACTGTGCTGTTTACATTTCTGCCCAACACAGTATTCAATCAAAAAATCAATCAAACAATGAACTATTTTATTTCTGAAGTTGCACAAAGTCACCATGGAAGCACAATGAATAATAGTTATATCACTGGGTATGGGAATGCTGGTGGCAAGCACAGCAATGACAGTTTCACCACACCTGGGATTGTATTGGAGTGATCGAGGTCACCTTTCCTGGGGGAAAATATCATTACAAACCGCAGTAAATTCAGGCATATTGCTCTCAAGTGAGCATGTCGGTGGGGAAAACAATATTAGAGTGGGAGAAAAAAACTGAAACAAAAGTAAGCCAATAGGAGACACAGTGGGGTGTCAGGCTCTCGCTTTCCAAAAATTACTTATGTCCAAAGCACAGGCGAGCACTGAATACATAACAGTGCATCATCACCACCTATCTGCAATGTTCTCCTTGTCACATTATGTGTGTGTGTGTGTGTGTGTGTGTGTGTGTGTGTGTGTGTGTGTGTGTGTGTGTGTGTGTGTGTGTGTGTGTGTGTGTGTGTGTGTGTGTGTGTGTGTGTGTGTGTGTGGGGGGGGGGGGGGGGGGTGTGTGTGTGTGTGTGTACACACACACACACACACACACACACACACACACTGCACATCCAGAGCCTTTCCTGTTGCTGTGAGGGTCCATGTCTCAGCCCCATACAGCAGTACTGACTCCACTCACTGTGAGGGTTCATGTCTTCGCGCCATACAGCAGTGTATACCTCCACTGTAGCTACAAACAGCCGCCTCTTGAGGTCTTCTCCTTCCCCACACTCCTCATCCCACACAAGACATTCTAGGCAAGTCAGTGCCCCCACGGACCGCCCTGTTCAGTTGAAGCACTGCAGGCCCAGAGAGATTTTAAGTCCTTCACTGCCTCGAGCACGTCCAGTCCGCAGTGGCAATGGTTTACTTCTGTGGCATTGAGATGTTTAGAAACGGTCCAGGTGTCCCTCAGTTTCCCGTCTGTTTCATCATGTGACCTTCCCAGTTTGTTGAGTGTACAGCTGTCTGTCATTAGCAATCAGGTGTGTATTTAAGCCCTTCTGTTCTCTAGTTTCACTGCCAAAATGTCTAAGCCATGCTGTTTCCCAAACATGTGGGTCTTACTTTTTATTGATAGAGGCATAGATGAAAGTAGGCTGACAGGAAATGGAGAGAGAGATGGGGGGTGACACGCAGTAAAGGCCGTCGGGATCGGGAGGGGTCCCACATTTTTATTGGAAATGTATTAAATAAAATGATTTAATTCATGAATTGTTTTCTTTTTTAAATGTTTTGAAATAATAATTATAAAAAACTAATTGTAGGAAACAAGAAAAAGGGATATTTACTCCCTTTTTCTTGTTTCCTACAATTAGTTTTTTATAATTATTATTTCAAAACAATTAAAAAAGAAAACAATTCATGAATTAAATCATTTTATTTTCAAAATAATTGCATCAATTAATGCAATTGATGGGTGAACATACAATTTCTGTTTAAGGTCTCTGGGTAAAAGGTTTAGGTACCATAGCATTAGTTGGTACTCTCCAGTATTTTATTTCCAACTTTGACCCGCCTGTTAACCAGACTTGGCTAGCTTTTATTTCATCATTTACTTTGTAGGCTATCCAAAGAATTGATACATTAAATTGAGCAAAGTTTTCATTGAATTTGAGTGAAATTGAGTCAATTCAGTGTATCACTAAAGGACACTTTGACGCAATGCCTCCTGCCTGCACCACACTGTCAACCCAACACATCTACAGTAGACTGTATACACACATACCTCTGTAACCACAGGAGTCCTGCTCTGTGCTATCTAGGTTTTTATATTCAAAGATTTGCGCCACATTTTCACGATAAAAAAAAAAGAAGCAGATCTACAAGCTTGTAGATCTTCCAATAGCTAAAATATAACATAATGCTTAAAACGAATGGTTTAAATACAACTCACCACCTACAAGCACTCATAGCAACCTAGACCCCCCCCCCCCCTCCCATACCTCTCTGACCTCCTCCACCATCCATACCACTCCTGTCCCCTGAGCTCCAATGATGCCAACCTCTTTAGAAATCCCCAAGCAGGACCGGAGGTGATACGACAGGCTTTCTCATGCAGCTGCTGCCCCCTCTCTTTGGAGCTCCACTTCCAAGCTACAGTAAAGCTTTTAAAAGTAAATGCACCTCTTGAGACTTGCCTTCCCCATGCTGTAATCCCCTGTCCTCTGTTTTTACTGTTTTAACAGTTTTCACTCTGCTTTTGTAGCCTTTTTTTCTTTTCTTTATTTTGTATTATTTGCTCCAATAAAGTCGTTATGTTCATATATAACGCATGCTTGAGTATCCAAAAGTTAGTTATTAGGTATAAAGTTGTTGTTATTATAATTGTTGTTGTTGTTGTTCCATTAGTAGTCATAATAATAATTAGTTATCTGTTATGGGATGGAGTGATATCAGAGACATTTTGGAGAGAGATAAATAAACTACCACTGAGACTTTTTTCCTACATACATACTGAGTCTGTACTCTGTATAGCAATGCCAGATGTCATGCCAATTATATCGGGCACAGGCCACAGCTGATGGGGTATATACAGTAGGTTTATTAGGTTCTGCCGGGTCTTCTGGACTGCACCAGAGGGGCGTCGGCATAGTCCAGTATAGCTGGGCCATTGCACAGATCCACAGCTGCGCGTGTCTTCTGTTGTGTAGTTAGTTCCAGACTTTCATCAGTGCTTTGATTTGAGTGTTTGATCATAGGGGGAGCTGTGGGTAAAAAGCATGTTAGCAATAGTTCCAGGAAGTGAGGTACCAGGAACAGTTATAAAAGTGCAGGAAGTGAGGCTGCAGGGGGTTCAAAAAGGAATCAAAAAGTGTGTTTGGTGGTGGTTTGTTGAAAGAGACTCATTTAAGGCCAATACTAAACCATAATCAGAAATGAATGAACCACAGAGTAGTGGGGTTGGAAAACTTGGAGATCTGGAAGAAGAAATGTTTCTGAGGGTTTAGTTCTGAATCCCTTCAGAGCTTTTGGACAAAGAGGAACGTGATGTACGTGGCCTCCTGACTTGAAGGTTGCAGGGTGAGGGATATATATTCTTTTTTTTTTTGTGTGTGTGCATGCGTGCGTGCATGCGTGCGTGCATGCGCATGCGCATATTGTACTCTCCCTGTGTTGAAAGGTACAAATGTAGTCACCTTACAAAAATATGATGAATGGCATATCTTAGGCCACTGATTTCAGGTCTAGGACAAAACGGAAATGTGTATACTGTAGTTATATTTGTTCTTGATGTGTAGGCCTGGTGCTTTTCCACGTGCAGTTGCTATTTCTAAACTGAGCGTTCTATTATATGACAGACCGAGTCAGTGTGTGCTGTGTCAGTCACCCCCGGCCCCTCCTCTCCCCCCCCCAGTGCGGCGCTACGTCACATCATTTGGAGCAACGCCCACCCGGAAGCGTTGACTCCCACTTCTAGCCCAGAGCCGGCCAATGTGTTCCTCCTGGCTTTCATTTTTTGCGCAGACGAAAATGAAAGCCTGCTACCGAGTGTGTGCATGACAATGCAATCGTTTTATGGTTATAATCTGAAGCCAGATGATCCATTTTGTTTACTTTTTAACATTAGTTTTGGCACTCGGTACAATGTATTGATATTGATAATATTGATTTGCACTAAGAAGAGGCCAATTTGCAGAAGCCACCTCAGCTTAACGCCCAAACATGTAGGCCTAACACTGAATTGTACCCCCTGCTATAGATGCAGCTTGCCTTCCAGCCATCTAGAGACCACAGTGGTTTGAACTGACTGACATTGCCATCCTTAGGGGGGTGATCACAGATAGTTTCTAGAGACCCTTCTAGAAGCTATATCTGAGACGCCTTCAGGACCAGTGTTTTCCTATGATACGAAACCGTGACGGAGTTTGGTGTTTTGGTGACGTTTGACAGTAACAAAGTGTTTATGAAAACCACCCTAGCAGTCTGCAAAATGAGTTCGAAAAGGTATGCCGTCAGTCAGTCTACAAGACACTTTTCAAGCAGCCACATCTGTGAGAAGCCTCACATTCTCACTACTAGTTGGGTTAATAAAAAATTAATGAAAAGTAAAAAGTTTCATTATCATTAGGAAATAGGAATACAAGTTCAAATGCCTTTCCTTTGTAGAAAACGCTGTGTTTAATAGTAATACTGAAGGGAACTTCAAAAAGTTCCATTCAGCATTTGTTGGCTGGCAATTTTATTTAAAGAAAACACACAGAAAAATGGACACCCAGATGCTTAAACCTCAATGCCCTTATTAGATATAGGATAGTATACCTGTCCCATAAAATGTGCATTTATTTATTTATTCTTCTCCCTACGGTTTGGGGATATTCACTTTTCAATTCAGTTTGAGCAATCTGTCTTTCTGGCAACAGTCAAAATGACTTCAGGGATGGCATCACCTACATGGACGGACTGTATAATAAATACAAGTGTGGAATGATGAAATGTGACAGCACTAGTAGGAAAGAAGACTGAATGAAAGCATGTGTCAAGGACTCCTGGATCGGTCAAATAGACGAGAGACAAATGGAGCATTTTTAAGATAGCGGTTTAATAAGCTCATGGGAGGTATCAGTGGTGGAATATTTTCTACTTGAGTAAAAATATCAATACCACCATGTGGAAACACAAGTAAGCGTTGAGTAAAATTGAGTAAAAGTACAAAAGTATTGGCGTCAAAATAATTAGAGTACCAAAAGTTAAAAGTACCCATTATGAAAGTCTCCAAACGTATAATATCTTTTGAAAATAGCCAATCGACAAGCTCACAATAAACACGTTGTGAGCTGTGAGCCTGTAGATCAGCTATTTTCAAATAGCCAAAGTATACATTGTAACAATTAAAGTAACTATAGTAACATGTTCAAATAATTGACACTTGGAAAAAAGTACAGTACAATATACTACTGCATAGATGGGTGACTTACTTACTTGACTTAATCCCCTTTACCCCGTCGAGGGGCATAGGGCATCCATAGAGCTCTCCATCTCGCTCTCTTCTGGGCCTGGGCTTTTGCTTCCTGCCAGCTCATTCCATGAATGTCCTTTAGGTCCTGGAGAGTGGAACGTCTCCAGGTGTTTCTCGGCCTACCCTGTTTCCTCTTCCCCTGTGGGTTGTAGTCCAGGGCCTGTTTCCTCTTCCCCTGTGGGTTGTAGTCCAGGGCCTGTTTCCTCTTCCCCTGTGGGTTGTAGTCCAGGGCCTGTTTCCTCTTCCCCTGTGGGTTGTAGTCCAGGGCCTGTTTCCTCTTCCTCTGTGGGTTGTAGTCCAGAGCCTGTTTCCTCTTCCTCTGTGGGTTGTAGTCCAGGGCCTGTTTCCTCTTCCCCTGTGGGTTGTAGTCCAGGGCCTGTTTCCTCTTCCCCTGTGGGTTGTAGTCCAGGGCCTGTTTCCTCTTCCTCTGTGGGTTGTAGTCCAGAGCCTGTTTCCTCTTCCCCTGTGGGTTGTAGTCCAGGGCCTGTTTCTTCTTCCCCTGTGGGTTGTAGTCCAGGGCCTGCTTTGTGGTGGTATCCGTGTCCTTTCTAAGGGCGTGTCCCTATCCACTATTTTTTGTCGATAAGAGAGGTGCATGCACACCACAGACAGAGCCATGAAGCTCTACTCAGAATAATAATAAAGGCCAACTGTAGCATCTGGGAATATTCAGATTGCATGGGGACATACCCTATCACAAGGATAAGGATACATAATAATATTTGCCTCACACAGTATAGTATACACAAGACAGCAAGGTCATGCCGAGCAGTGAATAATAAGAAATGCATGTGACATGCAGATATTGCTCTTGATGTATTATCATACAAATATTGCTGTGGATGAAGCAAGTATTTAACCTAATAGCGGCAGTGGCTCAGGGGGTAGAGCGGCTGTTTTGGAGTTGGAGGGTTGCCAGCTCATTTGATTTGATTTGATTTGATTTGGGGAAAAGAAATGCCAGTGAACAATATGACTTAAACCCAGGACATCTATATACAGTGCCCATATATGGAGTTCTTTGTCAGGCATGCCCAACTATGGAGTCTGCTGAATGCAGACGTCAGAATGATGACGGAGAAGGCCAGCTGGGCAGGGGCCCTGCTGTCCAGAGCCCGGGCAGAGGGCTTTTGTGGGACCCCCTGTGGTGAGGTGGAACGCGTGTGTCGATTTTGTAGTAGGTGGGGCGAACGGTTCTCTTGTTACGTGGATTACACACGTACAGAGCCTTGGTGCATTATTATTTTTTATTGCTATTAGCCTAATATTTATGGTATTTATTAGATTTATTTCATTTGATAAAAACAATACCACCATCAGTTTAAAAATGTATATTAATGTTCTATTTTCGATAGATTTATTTTTCTGTTGCAACATCCTCACAGCCCACCAGTGGTGCCCCGACCCACAGCTTGGGAACCGCTCCGGGAAGGGAGAGTTGTGAACTTTGGCTAGAAAGTGTGACTGACTGTGACATTTGCCTGTTTTCTTTCCCCCAAATCTCTGCTGACATTTCTTGCAGTCAAACAAACGAGGTCCTGGTCCAATCTGTCAAGAGCCGCAGGCCAGAGATATCTGACTAGATAAAACTCTGGATAAAAAGGGAACCCTGTCTGCGAATAGCAATCGCGTGGGCGGCAGGCTAACAGAGGTTGATGTTTTAATAAGGTATATCCACATGGAAGGGTATAGTAGCGGTGCACCGTCTATATTCTGAGTACGTTGTCCAAACCAGAAACAACTTCTAACTAGACGTGCGCTCAGCAGAGAGCAAATCTCTGCCAGCAGCAGCAGTCATGCCCTATCTCTGTCCCCCCGTCTTTGCGTCTGTCTCTCTCTGGGCCCTGTGGGGCTTTGTGTCTGTCTCTGGGCCCTGTGGGGCTTTGTGTCTCTCTCTCTCTCTGGGCCCTGTGGGGCTTTGTGTCTCTCTCTCTCTCTGGGCCCTGTGGGGCTTTGTGTCTGTCTCTCTCTCTCTCTGGGCCCTGTGGGGCTTTGTGTCTGTCTCTCTCTCTCTCTGGGCCCTGTGGGGCTTTGTGTCTGTCTCTCTCTCTCTCTGGGCCCTGTGGGGCTTTGTGTCTGTCTCTCTCTGGGCCCTGTGGGGCTTTGTGTCTGTCTCTATCTGGGCCCTGTGGGGCTTTGTGTCTCTCTCTCTGGGCCCTGTGGGGCTTTGTGTCTGTCTCTCTGGGTCCTGTGGGGCTTTGTGTCTCTCTCTCTGGGCCCTGTGGGGCTTTGTGTCTGTCTCTCTGGGTCCTGTGGGGCTTTGTGTCTCTCTCTCTGGGCCCTGTGGGGCTTTGTGTCTGTCTCTCTGGGTCCTGTGGGGCTTTGTGTCTCTCTCTCTGGGTCCTGTGGGGCTTTGTGTCTCTCTCTCTGGGCCCTGTGGGGCTTTGTGTCTGTCTCTCTGGGTCCTGTGGGGCTTTGTGTCTCTCTCTCTGGGCCCTGTGGGGCTTTGTGTCTGTCTCTTTCTGGGCCCTGTGGGGCTTTGTGTCTGTCTCTCTCTGGGCCCTGTGGGGCTTTGTGTCTGTCTGTCTCTGGGCCCTGTGGGGCTTTGTGTCTGTCTGTCTCTGGGCCCTGTGGGGGTTTGTGTCTGTCTCTCTCTGGGCCCTGTGGGGCTTTGTGTCTGTCTCTCTCTGGGCCCTGTGGGGCTTTGTGTCTGTCTCTCTCTGGGCCCTGTGGGGCTTTGTGTCTGTCTCTATCTGGGCCCTGTGGGGCTTTGTGTCTCTCTCTCTGGGCCCTGTGGGGCTTTGTGTCTGTCTCTCTCTCTCTCTGGGCCCTGTGGGGCTTTGTGTCTGTCTCTCTCTCTCTCTGGGCCCTGTGGGGCTTTGTGTCTGTCTCTCTCTGGGCCCTGTGGGGCTTTGTGTCTGTCTCTATCTGGGCCCTGTGGGGCTTTGTGTCTCTCTCTCTGGGCCCTGTGGGGCTTTGTGTCTGTCTCTCTGGGTCCTGTGGGGCTTTGTGTCTCTCTCTCTGGGCCCTGTGGGGCTTTGTGTCTGTCTCTCTGGGTCCTGTGGGGCTTTGTGTCTCTCTCTCTGGGCCCTGTGGGGCTTTGTGTCTGTCTCTCTGGGTCCTGTGGGGCTTTGTGTCTCTCTCTCTGGGTCCTGTGGGGCTTTGTGTCTCTCTCTCTGGGCCCTGTGGGGCTTTGTGTCTGTCTCTCTGGGTCCTGTGGGGCTTTGTGTCTCTCTCTCTGGGCCCTGTGGGGCTTTGTGTCTGTCTCTTTCTGGGCCCTGTGGGGCTTTGTGTCTGTCTCTCTCTGGGCCCTGTGGGGCTTTGTGTCTGTCTGTCTCTGGGCCCTGTGGGGCTTTGTGTCTGTCTGTCTCTGGGCCCTGTGGGGGTTTGTGTCTGTCTCTCTCTGGGCCCTGTGGGGCTTTGTGTCTGTCTCTCTCTGGGCCCTGTGGGGCTTTGTGTCTGTCTCTCTCTGGGCCCTGTGGGGCTTTGTGTCTGTCTCTCTCTGGGCCCTGTGGGGCTTTGTGTCTGTCTCTATCTGGGCCCTGTGGGGCTTTGCGTCTGTCTGTCTCTCTCTGGGCCCTGTGGGGCTTTCTGACCACCAGCTTTGTGGGGGTGTGCAGAGGACTTTCCTGGAGTGTTTCCAATTACTTTAACTTTTACTCCACTAGCCTACATCTCGGAGGCAAATGTTGTACTTTTTACTCCACTACATTTATTTGACAGCTTCATTAGTTAGTTTGTAGATTTGTCTATTATTACAAGACGTAGGCTACATTAACCACTTCAGCTCTATGCATACATAGGCTTTTTTACCAATAGCCAAACTACATGTTCACAACAACGTGTCGCAGTTTGTAGATCTGGTATATATAGATTTGTAGATTGTAAATATACATTTGGAAACTTGTGAAACTACTTGTGAAAGTACTTTCAGTACTAAAGTATATTTAATGCAAATATTTTTTACTCAAGTAAATGCTGAATACTGCAAGTATTTCTACATATTGGTACTTTTACTTAAGTATAGCCTACAGAATGTGAGTACGTCTTCCACCACTGACCGTCATGCATCATTTGGGTGTAACCAGAGTGACAGGCTGTGTGGAGATAAAGCTTTTTGACAGTGAACACATCAAATATTAATGTGGCATGTTGTCTGACTGTGACAGGCTGTAGGACAAGATGACAGCCAAGGGTTTAGGTCAGCGGTTTTCAACCAGTTGTCCGGGGACCACCAGTGGTCCTTGAGGGGGTTCCAGGTGGTCCCCAGCTATATTATATGATGGAGAGTTGGTAACCAAATGGACCCTTATAGCTTTTTTACTCTTGAGAACGTAATATGAAACCAAATGGACCTGTATAATAATTATTGCTTAAGTTGAATTATTGTTAACTCTTGAGAACATAATATGAAACCAAATGGACCTGTAACAATTATTCTTTAAGGTTAATTATTGTTAAACATGTGCATTACTTAATTTACAAGAAGTCTACACAATTACCGAATGCAGAAGACTATAAAGCATGGAGCTGTTGACAGAATGTTATCGAACGATAACAAAATATTCTTTAGTTTTGGGTCTGAGAGGCTATGTCATCACATGGTGGTCCGTGGCTCAAATGGCGAATAATAAATAATAATTTTCTTGATATGAAAATGGTTTAGGTCAAAGGTTTTCTTTATTTCCATGCAGCCAACCCCACACTGTTTGCCACATGCCTTTGATGTAGGGCAGGCTAACGATGCGGCAGATATACTGTAGCCATTAGCCAAAAGAAACAAGGAACGGGTGACAAACAGAGAGAAGGCACAATGTAGGTACCAGTGGTAGTACTAGTAACAAAGCACATTTCCTTGATTACTAGATGGAGTGCCATGATATCCCGCCCCCCGCCTCCCTAAAACATGGGGCGGCTGCCGGCTGTGGCTCAGGAGGTAGAGCAGGTCATCCAATGATCCCTGGGTCGGCGGTTCGAATCCCGGCTCCTCCTGTCCACATGTCAAAGTGTCCTTTGGCGAGACCCTGAACCCTACATTGCCTCCAATGAGTCGGTCGGTTTTTGAAACTAGCTCCTCGCCACTCGCCCTACACACTTCCACTTGGTTTGAGCATAGATATATAAATCATAGAGACGGCACTGGATGGGAAGGGAATCCCTGTGCCATATCTATTATTTATATATCTATGCTCAAACCGAGTGGAAGTGTGTAGGTCGAGTGACGAGGAGCTAGTTTCAAAAATGGCCTTGGTGTGTGATTGTGGGAAGTGAGGACGCTGGCGTCAACTGTTCGCCGCTTCACCTCCCAATGTATGAATGAATGAACCATTGTAAACCGCTTTGAGCACTTGGAAAAGCGCTATAAAAATGCAATTCATTATAGGAGGAAGACTTTTATTTTATTTTTTTCTAAAGAGTGTACAGACACATTTTAACACAAATCTTGGAGTGGAGGTTCGTGACATGAAAAGCTTTGAAAACTGCTGCACTACAGCACCACAGTTAAAAATGTGCGGATATGTGCAGATTTTTGTGTTTGCTGTTTGGGGGATAATGGAAAATCTTGACAATTAAAGTCCCAAGAACGGAATAGAATATGGCGTTACTTTGAACGTGGCAATTATCCCATTTTGGGCGGGAACCCCTTTTGCTGTAGCATTATGTTATGCTTTAGCTATTGAAAAATAGCAAATCTACAAGCTCATAGCGCGCCACCGAGTGGCGCGCTACGAGCTTGTAGGTCAGCTATTTTTTTTAAATCGAAGAACCACTGACATAGAAACATAGCTTTTTCAGAAAACTGTCAGGATGTAGAAGACATTTTTTTAGAATCTGATCTCAGGTCAGAATAGGTTATACATAGTCTGAGTAGACGTTTTTAGGGCCTATAAGCACTATACGTATCCACACACATAAGGGGAAGAAAAGAGGTAAGTATTTAGACAGTTCAAATATCGTATCTTCCTTGATGTTCGTTCTCAGCAGTCTACACACAGTTATAGCTGGCTGCTGGTGACAGTGCAAAATAAGTTCTATATAGTTGGTGGCTGGGCCTGTGTCTCTCTCTCTGTCGCTGTGATGTTGTCTTATTACGAGGTAACTATCCCGGAGGAAGTAAAATCCGCTCTCCCTGTGTGATGCCCTGCACGCAGTGCTGACACTACAGTATCTGCTGCTGCGCTGTCGCTGCTTCTGCTGCTGATGCGTGACAAACCGCGGCCAACAGTCCTCTGTTCCGCTGCCAGAGAGCAGCAGTCAGCCAGTAGGCCACGGCGTTGTTGCAATGTCTGCTTATCCCATTCTGACCTGAGATCAGATCCTAAAAATGTCTTCTACGTCCTGACAGTTTTCTGAAAAAGCTATGTTTCGTTATGTCGTTCAAAAATATCAGACCTACAAGCTCGTAGCTTGCGCTATGAGCTTGTAGATCTGCTATTTTTCAATAGTTAAAGCGTGACATAATGCTAACACCAAAAGGGTTTTCCCGCCCAAAATGGGTTATTATAAGGGATTATGGGCTTGTTTTTTGGTTTAGTCGCTTGTAAATAATTATTGGTAAAGTTGTGGGTGTGGCTTTTTGGGCTTGTTTCTGAGGTGTAGTTGCAATTTTTTTTAGGCTTGCTTCTACATTTTTTTAAAATATTATTATTATTATGATGCTTGAAACCAGTGGTTGTCAACCATTTTTATTGTCAAGATTTGATGAATTGAGTACCAACGGAAACCCAATGGAAACAAAACATGTGAGCTTTCTTCTTGGGTTTAAATCCTCTTAGCAAACCTCTTAGCAAACCTTGTATTGGAGTTTTTAACTGTACGTTCCTGTGCTCTTTTCTGTAAACTGCTAATAATGTATTCAATCAATCAAAAGGATCCCCAGATGAATATGCATTTGTCCGCAGACCCCCATCTAGAAACATTTTGTTCCAGGGACCCCCGTATCAGATTTGTGTTGGTAGCATGTTTCAAAAATATTTGAAACTGTTCAAGATTCTTTTGAAAATAGCAGATCAAGCTTAGATCGTCCAGCCGATGTTTAAAGTGTGACCCAGTCGCTTGTTTTCATGGACTTGGTTGCAAAATCTGGCAACACTGATAGGGTAGCAGGGGGGGGGGGGGGGGGTCATAGAATTGAAAATGCCAAGTCACGTTCTGCAATAAAACCCTTCTCAGAGAGACCATCTCAGTTCATTCCAATTTGCAACGGTGGAAAAAAGAAAGGTTTTGCTCCATCTTCTCTTATTACGTTTCTTCCCTGAACACTTGTGTTGATTCATTGCATCCTCTGATGAACGAATAAGACGGAGTGAAACAAGATGTGATGAGGTCAGGATCGTACTATAAGCAACGATATTTGACTGAATGTTTCTAGGTATTATTAGCTGATTATTAGCTTCATTTACCCTGTCCAAAGGATATGTATGGGGTCAAACACACGGAAGGACAGACGGCCGGTCAGACCCGGACAGATGGATGGACGGACGGACTGAGGGAGGGAGGGAGGCAGGGCCAGTAAATAATATTGTAAATTGGCCTTAGACTGTATATGACAGCAGCTAGGAGGCTGATTGTGTGTGCAGCAGTGTCAGCCGACCTACAACAGTATATAAATGTACAATCCATTGCCAATACAATATTTACCCCAATAGTTCTCCTTAACGGGCGTCTGTTGGGGTTCTATGGTACACATCCCACTATAGTTCTGGAGTCAAGCAGGAGTCATTCCAAGAACAGAACAGGCTGTACTTTGTTGTGAAGCCTGTGAGTCACTTTGTTTTGTAACTGGGGGACGATGAGAGGATGGTGTTTTGCTCCTGTGAGATGAAGGTGACCACCCTACACAGCTCTCCACTGGGCCTCTGTCTGTTCCGAGGGTGAGATGAAGGTGACCACCCTACACAGCTCTCCACTGGGCCTCTGTCTGTACTCCCGTTCCGAGGGTGAGATGAAGGTGACCACCCTACACCGCTCTCCACTGGGCCTCTGTCTGTACTCCTCTCGTTCCGAGGGGGAGATGAAGGTGACCACCCTACACAGCTCTCCACTGGGCCTCTGTCTGTAAAGATGAAGGTGACCACCCTACACAGCTCTCCACTGGGCCTCTGTCTGTAGGGTGAGATGAAGGTGACCACCCTACACAGCTCTCCACTGGGCCTCTGGGTGAGATGAAGGTGACCACCCTACACAGCTCTCCACTGGGCCTCTGTCTGTACTCCTCCTCCTGAAGGTGACCACCCTACACAGCTCTCCACTGGGCCTCTGTCTGTACTCCTCCTCCTCGTTATTTGTCATGCAGCTGACAACGGGAGGAGTCTGGAGGTTAGCGCGTACCTGAGTTGAAGCGGACGCCCGAGGTGTAGGGGATGATTTGACTGGTGGGGTACAGTCTGCCATCCGGTCCACTGAACTAGACCAAGCCACTGATTCTAAAACAGTGGCCAATTTGTTTGGGTCTCGGGTGAATATCCCCTTTTTTGTGGTCTTCCATTCTCTAAAAATCTTTTTTCAAAAGATTTTAAAGAATAAAATAAAAAAACACCACTTTTCATTAATTAATAGGAACTTAAAGTATACTACGTTAATTATAGTTCCATTGATCCAAACTGGAACACAGCTGATATATACTGTAGATTGAGTTATGGCTAAACTGATTCTGATGCTATTAACTGATAACTCCTACTGGGACCTCCTATAGCAGGAAACTCATTAAAAATGAACGTGGTTTATGCTAACGCGGCTGCCGTGTGAGGTGGTCAGAGGGGTGGGCCGCGGACACTTTGGACATTGTCAGGTTTCACGGTACATATTTAGCTTGCCGTCGTAGGAAGGCCTCATGGGGAAATCATCAATTTTGTTTAAAAGGTTGTAAACATCTGTATACACAACTGGTCTTAAGAATTTCAGACTAGAAGGCTTTCTTACCTTTTATTTGTAGTTGTTACGTGCACCAAAGAGGTCCAGGTGCTTTCCCCTACCATAAGCCCTCGTTGAATTGAGTTGAATTGAATTGAATTGAATTGAATTGACCCTCGTCTGTCAGAACCAGACGAGGGTCTGACACCAATTGTTGTCATATCCTAAGTACTGGACCCTCGTCTGGTTCTGACAGACCGGTCTTGTGTGTGTAGGCTGAAGTGTTGTGTGATGATCCAGTTGAATCATTCCTTGGTCGGGCCCGGGAGAACATAACATGACACGAGACTGTATCACACTAAGACGTTCAAAAGTTTATTACATACATACAGAACATATCCTCATGTCCTAATGACGTCACTGACTAGACAATCACAATCTATCTGCCTTCAGCACGCTGACCTTGCTGCTGTCTAACTGCAGTCTCCACTCCAGGAGCTAACTATAAAGTATGTTACAGTTCAGGCAGTACACAATACATATCAAGTACATTGTATATTCACGTACAAGTACATTGTACAAGTATACAGCATAGGCACTCAGATCATATCATACTACAACAACAAGTATTAGAATAAATAGACATAGTGCGGACTTAATTTTTCTGGTCCTCACTAGAGAAATGCATGTCATTCAGCTGATGCAGGCTGGCTCTTTTCACTATTGCTTCTCTCTCTCTCTCTCTCTCTCTCTCTCTCTCTCTCTCTCTCTCTCTCTCTCTCTCTCTCTCTGTATCTCTGCCACTCTGGTTACTGTCGGTTCAATGCAATCCAATTCTGTGTAAATTATAACCTTCACTCTATGATGTCAGGTTGAGTACATTTGAGGTTTTGTTGAGACATGTGCGTGCGTGTGTGTGTGTGTGTGTGTGTGTGTGTGTGTGTGTGTGTGTGTTTGTGTGTGCCGATTCTTACAGGTTACTGTGTGTGTGTGTGTGTGTGTGTGTGTGTAATGTGAACGATGGAGAGTTAATGCTATCTGTCTCTCCCTCTGTGTGTGTGTGTGTGTGTGTGTGTGTGTGTGTGTATGTGTGTGTGTGTGTGTGTGTGCTCACACGCTCGCTCGTGTCTGCGCGGGAGTGTGCGTGCCACAGTCATGGCAGACAGGCGTGTAAATGAAGAGATATGAGGCTGGGATGACACTTTGATTCAGGTGATTCATTCTCATGACGGGAGGCCAGAAAGTGACTGCATCACAGGACTTGTGGTGCGTGCGTGCGTGCGTGCACTGTGCCTGTGATCATCTGATCACAGGCACACTACATGTGTGTGTGAATCCTATTATGTCAGAGGCGCTGAAAAGTAGCGAGGTGATGCAATGAAATGCTGTGCTGTATAAATGTAATCGACTGAGTCAACCTATATGGATCCAGTGGACGTGTACACACGTCATAGCGCTTTTTCATTGATATCAAACTTTTTGGGGGGTTGGCCTCTCCTTCTGCACCATACTCCTTGCTGTTTCGCTGCCGTTCACTTCCTTGTTTACGGCTCAGAAAGAATGGCTCGTATCTCCTAATCTAGGGAGCTCTCCATGGTTTTGAACCCGGTGGGCATACTTTAGAATATTAATGCTTTTAGAGAGACTTTAATGTAATCATCGCGAGGTAAGCAAGCAACATTATGCCTCCCGGTTTTTGTACGGAATGGAAGAGGGGGGGGGGGGCTTTCAGAGTAAAAGCTGCCATATTTTGCCTCGAGCTCCTATTTTGAAAGAAGTCCCCACATTGAGAACCAGTGATGTACTGTAATCAACTACAATGAGACAAACACATTGGGACTGTAATCAGGGCGGAACCTTTGTCACCTTTGTGGTCATGTATGGCCCAGGGACAAACCAAACCAAACGGCATGTGAAGAACGGGAACATCGCTGGAGCTGTTCGACAACTTCATTATTCTGTTCACGCGCCTCGTTTTAAAGTCATCTTGCAGAGCAAGAGGTCAAAGCCATTAGTGTGGAACAAGATATTGAAGGCAATTAAGCTCTGCATGTAGATCCATTCATACTGGATCAGTAGCTGGCACTGCTCCTATGTCTTTGAAAATAATATTTATAGTCTCCGCAAGCCGCCAGCTCAGTGGCCTTGTGGTTAAAGTGTCCGCCCTGAAAGGATATTAACTTTGTCAAATTGGAAAGAATCAAGATGCTTGCTGGGTGGCTCCCTGGAAAAATTCAGTAAGATGTGGGACCCTTTAAAAAAAAACATTTTAATGAGCTGAGACTCCCTGATATTTCTGACTAATTGCCCATCAGTCATTCATAATGGGGTGGCATGTCAGATGGCGGATCGACTAATATTCATATAACTTCTATCTATATACAGTATATATATATATATATATAGTTTCCCTTAATTTTCGTCTCATCATTGATTAGATTTTTGTGTCTACTGTATTTGTCTTTCTTTGTGAAAGTCTTGCTTATTAAGTTATTACTCACACAGAGGAGAGCACCCAATGCCTCCCTGCTTGGCACTCACACAGACAGAGCACCCAATGCCTCCCTGCCTGGCACTCACACAGACAGAGCACCCAATGCCTCCCTGCCTGGCACTCACACAGAGCACCCAATGCCTCCCTGCTTGGCACTCACACAGACAGAGCACCCAATGCCTCCCTGCTTGGCACTCACACAGAGCACCCAATGCCTCCCTGCTTGGCACTCACTCACACAGAGCACCCAATGCCTCCCTGCTTGGCACTCACTCACACAGAGCACCCAATGCCTCCCTGCTTGGCACTCACTCACACAGAGCACCCAATGCCTCCCTGCTTGGCACTCACTCACACAGAGCACCCAATGCCTCCCTGCTTGGCACTCTCACAGAGCACCCAATGCCTCCCTGCTTGGCACTCTCACAGAGCACCCAATGCCTCCCTGCTTGGCACTCTCACAGAGCACCCAATGCCTCCCTGCTTGGCACTCACACAGAGCACTCAATGCCTCCCTGCTTGGCACTCACACAGACAGAGCACCCAATGCCTCCCTGCTTGGCACTCACACAGACAGAGCACCCAATGCCTCCCTGCTTGGCACTCACACAGACAGAGCACCCAATGCCTCCCTGCTTGGCACTCACACAGACAGAGCACCCAATGCCTCCCTGCCTGGCACTCACACAGACAGAGCACCCAATGCCTCCCTGCTTGGCACTCACACAGAGCACCCAATGCCTCCCTGCTTGGCACTCTCACAGAGCACCCAATGCCTCCCTGCTTGGCACTCTCACAGAGCACCCAATGCCTCCCTGCTTGGCACTCACACAGACAGAGCACCCAATGCCTCCCTGCTTGGCACTCACACAGACAGAGCACCCAATGCCTCCCTGCTTGGCACTCACACAGACAGAGCACCCAATGCCTCCCTGCTTGGCACTCACACAGACAGAGCACCCAATGCCTCCCTGCCTGGCACTCACACAGACAGAGCACCCAATGCCTCCCTGCTTGGCACTCACACAGAGCACCCAATGCCTCCCTGCTTGGCACTCTCACAGAGCACCCAATGCCTCCCTGCTTGGCACTCTCACAGAGCACCCAATGCCTCCCTGCTTGGCACTCACACAGACAGAGCACCCAATGCCTCCCTGCTTGGCACTCACACAGACGGAGCACCCAATGCCTCCCTGCTTGGCACTCTCACAGAGCACCCAATGCCTCCCTGCTTGGCACTCACACAGACGGAGCACCCAATGCCTCCCTGCTTGGCCTTGGATCATGATGCAACTCCAAATATAGGCCCTGCATGGCCATTTGTGCCTGGCTAGATTTTCCACCATTTCACGTTTTCTTAAAAAAACTATTTTTTTACTAGCACCTTTTTGCTATTATTCTGGGCCAGATCTGACTAGTCTTGGTTTGACTTGGTAAGGCCCCAATCGATTCGTCCAGGTCCTGACCTGGTTGGTGATTATGCCTCTTTTTGTCGTCTTAATCAGTTTTTTCTTACTTCAATCAGTACTTGTACCTTTGAGTTGAGTTGAGAAACCTCAACACAAGTTAGTGGTTTGCAGAAACACACAATAATGCCAATAACCTTTTACGGGTCCCATTGAATTGAACATTTGTATTGACCACGTTCAGCACAACAAACTTTGAAAACGTCAATGTGGATAGAAAACACAAACACAGAAAAAGCCAAAGGCTTTATTGTTTCCATTGTGGCCCACCTGTATTCTATAGCTACTGCTGTGGGCTAACGTTTATGTAACAGCTGAGTCCAGATGTACGTGGTCAAAATCAAAATGGAGGCCTGGGGGTGGGCAAAGATGGAAAAAGATCACCGTGCTCATCTCTTTATAGGCTTCGATTTTTCTCTTTTAAATCTCCCCGTGGTTGCATTTAAGTCACCTCACAAGCGCGCGCACACACACACACACACACACACACACACGCTCGCACACACTCACACTCACACACTCACCCCACACCCCAGTTGCCTGACAGAACTTCTCATATGTGCCAATCTCTCCATCTTTGTGTGTCGCATCTGTGCGTGTGTCACATCTGTGCGTGTGTCACATCTGTGCGTGTGTCACATCTGTGCGTGTGTGCGTGTTCGGGTGTGCAGGTTGGGAGCACATGGCTGCCTGTCTTTCTCTCCATTCAAAGCCAGTATAAGACAGTGTTTGATGAAGTATAAAGTCATAGGTGGCTAGAGACGCATTGCGATGAAGTTCAATCTATATCTACACTAAAACCGTGGATTTCTGCCAGCCGCCCAAGACCCTGCACTGTTCATTGAATTCTGAGAGGGTGCACGTGTAACCACATGGACCTGTAAGGGTTCATTTGGTTACATGTGCACACTCTGAGTTACAGATGGACCAATTAACAGTTACACTGAGGATTGTTACTGTGCAATGATGCAAACTTGCAAAGCAAACCATTTCTCTTCACTCCATCCACTCTTTCATACAACACCACCTTCTCCTCTGCTTCTTTTATCATCTCTATCGTGCACGCTCCTCCAATTTGCATATCAGAGATGAAACGCGGGCCAATTTGTCTCCTAATTAACATACATCGCTAAGAGTCAACAGCTGAGTTTGCAAGCTGTGATATCTGCGATCTCATTTGCGGAGACACATGCAGAGAACTGTGATCCATGTGCATGTTCTTTACCACTTGATGGCATATCGGGTTAAATCCCAAATGCAAATGATACCACGCTGTATACCATAGCATTACTCCCTCAGGGTGCTGTATGAAAGCCTTCTTTCTATCCATACAACCAGCTGTTCTTCTCTATAGCTCCCCCGTCCCCTTTAAAGCTGCCATCCATAACCTTAATGTCCCACGTGGGATTCGAACCCCTAGGTTTTGGAGAGTCTACAAATCTGCCACTATGCAAGGCACTCCCCTGACAAGGTTTTTGTCAGGGGAGATATTGTGCTATGAGCTCTGGCAGTGGCATTGCTACTGC
Source organism: Protomyctophum bolini (assembly GCF_963924005.1). Lineage (NCBI taxonomy): Eukaryota > Metazoa > Chordata > Actinopteri > Myctophiformes > Myctophidae > Protomyctophum > Protomyctophum bolini. The sequence continues at coordinate 24,684,773 of NC_137883.1, read as the reverse complement.
GACTTGTCAAACAGCAGGTGAAAGGTAGGACAGTGGTTGTGATGTCTGGGGACCCCCAGGGGTCCTTGAAGGTGTTCCCAATTAACTCGGCTAAAATGAGTTTTAGAAATGTCAGAAATGGAAGAAATCGTTATAACATTTTTTGGAAAATGCTAGCACAACATATTTTGCGATGGGGATCCACGGCCAAAGACATTTGTACTTGCATAAAAACATTACAATGTGAGTTAAAATGTATTAACATACCGATTTAGCCACATGTTTTATTAATTGAAATACGTTTCGGATTGCAGCTTCGAACTCTCCATTTATGTTTCACTAATTGCCTTGCTTCTTCTTCTCTCTCTCTCTCTCTCTCTCTCTCTCTTCTATAATCCAGAGAGATTTACAGTAAGCAAGAACAGATGCAGATACATAAACAATATAGTCATCAATGATCATCCGAGCCTAACATCCGTCTAACAGTGGAATATCTATATAATGAAACTGTGTATACACTATAGAGTGCTATGTCTACATAAAATGCTATCTAAATGACATAGATTGAGCCTTTGCATACGTCTGTAAGGTCGTCGAGGTAGGGCAAGTGTTACGGGCTAAGATGGAGTCGGACTATTGAGAGTGAGAGTGCAGATTGAGAGTGCAGATCTGCAGTTCTGATTGCAATGGGAAGAGCGTTGTCCCTGTTTTTTTTAGTGAATGTTCTTCTTGCTTCCCTGCATTGGCTGATCTGAGCACGCAGGAGGGTTTGTAGAGTCCGATCAGACTTTGAAGTGGCTCAGGGGTAGAGTGACCGGATGGAAACCGAAAGGTTCACAGTTCGAACCCGGGTTCCCCCAGAGTTAGTGTCGATAGTGTCCTTGAGCAAGACACTGAACTCCTAATTGCTCCTGAAGTGCAGGTTGGAGCCTTGCATGGTTTCCTCCGGCATCGGTGTGTGAACATGTGAGTGAATGGGTGAATGTAATGCACAATCTCTGTAAAGCGCCTTGGATACAGGCGCTATATAAATGCACCATTTAACATTTACTTTGCGCGGGCAGCAACTGGGAGCCCACACTGTCGGTTTCTTTAGATCAGGTAAATTGCCGATCACTGACCGAGTCATTTGGAGTGAAAATTGTCTGATTTAAATCTGTGGAGCACCTCTTCTCTCTCTCTCTCTCTCTCTCTCTCTCTCTCTCTCTCTCTCTCTCTCTGTTTAAATGAACTCATCTCTGTTATGGAGTGGACCTTTGGGACACAGCTGAGAGGACTTGCTGCAGTGTGTGCTGTACAGGAGAGAGAGAGAGAGAGAGAGAGAGAGAGAGAGACAGAGAGAGAGAAATACTGAATTTATGCACAACCATGATAAGTGGCTTCATGGCGGAGGCGGTCCTACACCGTACCGTAATGCAATGAGACACCACACCATTAATATCCATTTGTCTCTTTGGACCCCCACTGTGAACCCTATACCGTCCGTCCCTAATCCGGACATGCCATAAAAGCCGCAGAAGACATTCGTGAACATTCGACAAAAATAGCAGCTCTAGAATCTCACAACGTCACATTGCAGAGCCCTGAGCTTTTAGATCAGATATTTTGGTGCAGATGGGAACAGTCTTGAGAAGTCCTTGAATTTGCTGGTTACAGATTCAGATAATAATGTATGGAGAAGAAACGATCTGCACTCTCTACTGTAGGGTTTCATTGATTTTCACAGCAAATTTTGGTTTAATTTTAGTCGTACTCTATTGAAAAATAAATAATTTCGTTTCAGTTCAGTTTTTCAGTCATCTGAAATGTTTAACTTTTGGTCTAGTTTAATTCGAAATACCATAAGACTAAATCGACAGATTTTTGCGGTTGCAGTTGGTTGCGTGCTGAAATGATCTGAGCAGATCTACAAGCTCACAATGTGCTGTGCTGCAAGCTTGCAGATCTGCTATTTTCAGAGCGCATGCACCAAAAAAATCTGGTTAAATGTAAACGCAATCAAACGTCTGGTTTGTAGACGCGTGCTGAAACGTGTCTGTTGGCTTGACTGCATGCTGCTGAGCATCACAAACATTATTAAAAGAAAGACTCCTAAAGGCTCAGCCTCATATACATAGTCTGGATTTTCGGTGGTGAGGTGACCACCGAACTACAACATGATGTCACGAGCCGTGGTGAAGAGCAAACCACCGCCACCGCTCCAGCCCATCTCTCTGTTTTTACTCACCACCGGAGCGGTGGTCACCTCACCACCGAGAATCCAGACTATGAATAGGCCTTAAGACCTCTACAGAGAGTGTGGATTGTATCTTCTCGTCGACCATGTGTGTCTTAGACCCTTGGGCTGGGGGACACAGTCACCTGACGTGTAAAAGTCCTATAGGTCCCTGAGCTTGGCGGCAAGCCTGCTGCTGCATGGGGATTATAGTGTTGGAAGTGGAGCTGCAGTGCAGCTGCATGGGGATTATAGTGTTGGAAGTGGAGCTGCAGTGCAGCTGCATGGGGATTATAGTGTTGGAAGTGGAGCTGCAGTGCTGCTGCATGGGGATTATAGTGTTGGAAGTGGAGCTGCAGTGCAGCTGCATGGGGATTATAGTGTTGGAAGTGGAGCTGCAGTGCAGCTTTCTCACATACAGTAGCAGCTCCTCTGCTCCAGCTAGGTGACGGTGGTATAGGTCTTATGGAATAATAGATGTCTGTGAATCTGTTTAGCCGGGTAAAGTGAATTGGTGGGGGTCCAGTGTGGGTGGTAGGTTACCTGCTACTGATCAAATCGACCCCTATACGGTTGGTTCCCTTTGGTTAGATTTGGTTAGGGTCCCTACTCCAGTTTTTGTCATGGCGGTTTCACTGATGACAGGACAGTGATGATCACTGACAATGAGAGAGCAGAGAGGTGGAGAACCATGACGGCATGGATTCAGGAGCACGGCCTGTCTCTCAACGTCAATAAGACCAAGGAGCTGATCATGGGCAGGCTATAGATGAATCCACGGAGGGGTGCCCTGCAGGGCGCAGTCATAGCTGAGGTGTACCATTAAGCGCAGCTTGACACGTGACCTCAGTGTTGATTGCCTATACACCATTTAGTAATGCATAAGTCTTGACGTAAAGGCCATTTACGCAATTACTAGGCTACGTTTGAACTTAGTGCGAGGTGGTGCAACCACCTCCTGATCTACAGGGAGTCGTCTATGGGAAGTGCCTTTACTCGAGTACTGTTTTGAGCATCTGTACTTTACTTGAGTATTTTGTATTTCTGGATATGGCTCTCGCTCCACTGCATTTCAAAGACAAATATTGCACAGCACCTTTGACTCCAATGCTGTACATTTCTAGGAAGGGATTAGAACTTTAATTTACTAAATAGGCCTACTGTATATGGCCCATTTAAAATGTTCAAAAATGTTACAATGTGAAACTAGCCGATCTACAAACCCACAATGCGTTGCATCGCGACACGTTGTGAGCTTGTAGACGGCTATTTTCACTATTATTGATAACGGTAGTATGTATTCTGTTACATTCATGTAATATTGTTTGAAATGGTTTCAAATACAAAATCTTGAAACTGGTAACACACGTAACCATCTAGCCCTCACGGAATCTACTGGGTCAAACCGGGTGATGATCTGGCTGGAGGGGTTGCTATTTAATCAGTCCAAACACAGCAGCTGAAATCCGGAGGGTGGGTGTATTTAGTATGTATTAGCTGAGGCGCACTGCAGAGAGGCACACGGGTCTATAGAGACGTGACCTCAAGGATCTGCTTACCGTACTTCCCCCTGCTTGACATTCCTCTGGGTTTTGACATAATTAGTTGCCATGTCAGCCTAAGGTCATTCATTCAGCAATGAAACTGGACGGAGAGGTCAGATGCGGTTATTATACAGTATACGACTCAGTGAAATGTTCTGTTTCTCTGCTGGGAAATCTTTGATATTTCACTTCCTAAGCCCTGCATGGCCACAAGCTATCCCACTTCCATTCCAGTCTGTAACAATGTCATTCATGGATGTCAGTAGGCTATATGTCCAACACTCACTTTATTATTATTTTTTTTTTTTTTTGCTCCTTCCACTTTCAGATGTATAGTCTAATTCAGTCTAATTCTAAGTGGGGATCCCCAGGGGTCCTTGATGGGTTCCAGGGGGTCCCCAGCTATATATGATTGATAGTTAAGAACCAATGGGTCTCTATTAACTATTGAGAGTAATATGCATAGTAATCTGGGGGGTCCTTGAAAATAAAATGTTCGAGGAGAATCAACAGTTTTTATCGCTTGATTCCTGCATATCATTGCTGACGGGCAGTTGTCTGTTATTATAATTAATGCCCTGCTTGATCATACTACAGTGATCATACTACAGTGATCAAACTACAGTGATCATCTTGATCATACTACAGTGATCAAACTACAGTGATCATACTACAGTGATCATCTTGATCATACTACAGTGATCATACTACAGTGATCATACTACTGTACAGTGATCATACTACAGATCATACTACACTAACTACAGTGATCATACTACAGTGATCATACTACTGTACAGTGATCATACTACAGATCATACTACAGATCATACTACAGTGATCATACTACAGTGATCATACTACAGTTTACTACGCAGTTTAAGCTTGTAGATCTGCTACTGTACTTTTGCTATTTTAGAATTTTAATCCAGGAAAGTATAACCAAAGTTTTGGCCACGAGAGGTTTCCACCCGACAGAAGCCATTATGTAGGCTGTTGTATACCATCATAAAATGCTGAATGCACAGCTGCTGCTATAGATTCCTGAATTAACCATTGGTAAACAAGACCCATATACAGTATCACCTTCTTGCATGGACAGCATGTATTATTTCCATAACACTTTTTTTTAAATTGGAGATCCGGGCTGATGCAACCGCCTTCTCCACACAGAATAGATTGTGTCAAGTAATGAATGTCTTCAGGCGAGATATCATCACGAGGCTCCGTCTTCTCTTCATGCTGTATATATGGTGTCCTTATAATGGTTTCAGAATGACTGGTGTATGCATGAGAAAACTTCATATAAAGCTAAGTGCCCACATTGTACACTGAAGCGTATCCAATCCATCCATCATATTTCTATGGTTACATTGTGTGTGTGTGTGTGTGTGTGTGTGTGTGTGTGTGTGTGTGTGTGTGTGTGTGTGTGTGTGTGTGTGTGTGTGTGTGTGTGTGTGTGTGTGTGTGTGTGTGTGTCTGAATCGATGTGCCTCTGTGCATGTTTGCTTATTGATTATATTCTGGGAAAAGAAAGCTGTGTACACACTTGACAGGTTAACATTTTGATCGATAAAATGCACAGCGAGGGAGAAGAAGTATTTCACATGATAAACTAGACTCACTAGAGTCTTATTCATGCTGAAAGTTGCTCATCCACAGGCTCACAGCACAGCGCGGCACATTGTGAGCTTGTGTATCAGATATTTTCAGCATACAGTAACACCATCATACAACAGACTACAAGTTCACTCCAGGTCAAAAAAAGGAAGCCAACTTACCTCGACTTTTGATGTTAGTCAGAAATCGTTGGTGTAATCAGTGCAGACTTATTAGTGACTTTCCACACACACACACACACACACACACACACACACCTCCAAATGTCAGAGAATGTCTGCCTGCCTCTTGGGTAGCGTTTTTGTTTTTCATCTAAAACTAATAACGAGGCAAGCCCTTGGAGGCTCCTTGTAATTTTCCCTTCCGTTTTCTCCCTCCCTTTCTTCACAGATCACTACATTTATTTTTTGGTTCTGCCACGTTGCACATAACGAATCCTTATAGGCCAGCCGGGGAGTAACGGCATGTCGAATTTCCGCTCTGATAGAAGTTGTAATTCAGTTTTTCTGTCACAGTTTTGTTTTTGATAATAGAATGTTTTGTTTTAATTCTTAATCATGTGAGACAATACTGAAAATGGCAAGATAATTTAAATCCGCTATACTTTCTGTTCAACAAAGAAGGGTTGTGTATAAAAGCTGTCTGTCTTAAGCTGCTTTGTTACACTTCGGAGCTAATTCAATCAGACTTGTTTTCTTGTGTCTTGCTTACTGTTCTGTGTGGACATGATGAAACAAATAGAAATTGGAAATTAAACTAAACTAAATTATCTTTGCTGGAGACACTCTCCTGTTTGGATGAATATACTGTAGGTATCAGAATCAATCATCATCTTTGTTGACGGTTTTACAAGTAAAAATGGGTGAAATTAGTTTTGTGTGCATAGTTCCCATCGTGTCGGGGACGGGAAGGAAATCAAGGCAGGAAAAGTGTTACGCTTTTTCCACAAACTGTACAAAAAAGGGCTTTCCCATGTGTTGTTTTCCCACGTTAGATGTGGCAAACGTTTGCTGCAACTAAACAGCTTTTTTTTATATATATATATATATATATATATATATATATATATATATATATCCCACAATTTTGTAACCCATTTTTGCAGTGTCAATTATCTAATGTAATCCTGGGCGCTACACTTCCTCTGTCAACCTGGGGGAGGGCAGCGGACTGACCTCATGCTTCCTTCTATGCATGAGGAGTCCAAGCTGCTTCTTTTTACCTGACAGGGGAGAGTTTCCCCCGGCCGGACGTAGCGCGTGGAAGGAACACGTTTTTCCGACCAGTTCCTTTCCCCTCCATCAGGCTGGCCAGGGGGAGGTACAGTAGTTTAGAGACCAGGATTACTGCATGTTTTTGTGAGGGTACCTATATACCCTAGGGGACACGGGGAGAACATGCAAACTCCACACAGAAAGGCCCTTTCACCTTTCACCTCTTGTTGAAAATCAATTTTATGATTACTAAAAGAGACTGGGAGACCCCTGTTAAATAACCATTATAGCAGACTGGGAGACCCCTGTTACTGAACAAACACAGAGACTGAGACCCCCGTTACCGAACAAACACTATAGCAGACATTTCCAACGTCTGGCCCACAGGCGGCTTCCTTCCTAAAATATATTATTTATGGCTCATTATAGTTTTGTGAAATTAATTTGTTGAAGTTCCGAGACAATTAACCTGGGAATAGTTTATTTTTTCGGCAGACTTTGTGAGGATTCCTGACTGCTTGTTCTTGTGTTTCATCCTCAAGATGTGAAAGAAACATTTTAATTCAATTTAATTTACAGTTACGTGTTTTGTATAGAGAACCTTTCACACCTCGTTACATTTGTTTCCACTACCATTTAAACAAAATTCAATGTATTATTCTGTATGCATACTAGAAATACAGTGCGGATCCTTGCACAGTTGAGTGACATACTGTACATTTGGCTACACTAAGATATTGGGTAACACTTTTTCAGGAGTAACGAGTAAATTCATACACAATATTAACAATGAATGCATTAATTAACCATTATTTCATCATGAATTCCTTGTCTCCATTATCAATGAATTGTGAAGTAACGATTACTTAATACTTTATTACTTCAAGTAATATATCATTAGTTAAGTTATTCCACAGTTACTTAATACATGAATTTACATGCAACCACGTGGTGTTTGTACATCTGCTTTTATCAGGCCCAGGATGAGTGCTCATAGTTCATTTAGTGAGACTCAGGGGCGATTCACACTATTGTCCAGGATGCGCACACTGCACACTTGGGACCACTTGTCAGATGTTGTGGTAGTGTGAACGATGCGTCCCTGGGACCGCATGGGGGGGCGGGTCTCTGGACCGTTGAAGTGTATTCGCGTACGGATCGTTCCAATGTGAATGCGTGCGTACCTAAAGAAGGAAGTGGACTGTTCTTTTTAGAACGTGACATAATATGTAGTCGACGAGCCAAGCGTCAACGAGAAAAACACTTTGCTGCACGACGCGTAATATAACGCATTTCTCAACGCCGCCTGTCTTCTGTTGAATCTTCGTATACGCGCAGTACGCGCTCATCTTATTCTGCAGACTACATGTGGCTCTTGGGCTTTGCTTGGCATAGTCTCCAAAGTAAAACAAAACTGACTGGCTCACTGGCCAGTTGGCCTGGCTCACTGGTCACCCCCAGATTTATTACTCTAATAAAGTAACAACAATTTCAACATGAACTCAGTTCGTTACTACTTTCTTTGGACACAAAAGTTTACAATCAAGTTCAATCTAAAGCCGGATGAGGCTTTGATTTTCACAATATTTATCTGTGGAACCGAGTCAAACTAAAAGTAATGCCTCAACTAACTCCTACAATTCCTGTCAGTGCCTGTCAGATTGGGGGTCGCCTGCAGTTCAAATATGATAGGTCGCGGCCTGAAAAGGTTGAGAACTCTAACTGATATGACTGCTATAACACCCCCCCCCCAAAAAAAAAGAAATGGGCCTGGCTTTGGCCAGACACATAACGTGGATTCACTCGGCGTGAGTGAATCGTTATCAGTCTGGCCCCAATGCCAGGCTAAAAAAGAAATATCACCTCCAGAACCTTTCCCATCTGGACCCAGTCGATCCCCGGCGCATCAAATAACGGTCGCTGATACAGTTGAGTTGACACCGGGTGTCATATTCCCCCCAGCATGCACCACAAGAAGCAGTTGTTTTTCATTATCTAAGCTATTGATTTTCAATCTGTGCGGCGCCGATGGGGATATTCCCAGGCCCCACTTGATGTTATTAACTGCATCACCTCACAATGGTTATTACCTGCATCGCGGCTGCAGTCAGCAGAACACGCTGACACGTGACTATAGACGCCGTATACGCACGGTGGAATGACTCTATGCTGGAGACACGCAGGGAATAACTGACTGGTTGACGGCACAAACGGATTTATAATGATGTTTTGCCCTTTTGTCCTTTGCAAGAGCCTTACAGATGACTGTACCACTTTCAACCACCATACATAGTTAATTTGGGCATGACATTAACCCATTCTGAACGGGAACCCGTTTTGGTGTTAGCATCATGTTATGCTTTAGCTATTGAAAAACAGCAGATCTACAAGCTCATAGCGCGCCACCGAGTGGCGCGCTACGAGCTTGTAGGTCTGCTATTTTTGAAAAATCGAAGAGCGTCTGACATTTTCAGAATCTGATTTCAGGTCAGAATGGGTTAATCAGACCAGTGTGTGTCCAGTGGAAACCTCGTGTGAATCTGATCTCAGGTCAGAATGGGTTAAAGGCCTAAATGGTCAGAAATGCAGAAAAGAACCGTGAAAAGAGATTGTCACCTGGGAGAACAGAAAGCTGATCTCTAAGTTGCACGTCACATTTCCGACCCATGGGACATTTCAACACTTGGCACCCTGCGAGCGCTGACATTTCTACCATTGAGCTGAAAGGGTCAGCTTGGTTGAGCAGAGGTTCATTTGAGCTTGTATTCATCCTTAGGACCCCAAATCACACCTTGGAAAGCATGAGTGTCTATTTCAAACAAAGTCTTTTTGACTGGGGGGTCATATTTTGACAGCAGGCATTGCCTGTCATAATTTGACCCCCCAGCATCAGGATGCATTAGGATGTTGATATTCATTCATCAGCCAACACTCCCCACTGACAGGTAGTTACCCCCCCCCCCCTTTTGATTTACATCAAAAGGGCATGTGAGCTCAAACCCACAATTCTACATTTCTGTTTTAAGATGTTGATATTAATTTTGTATTCATCCTTAGGACCCCAAATCACACCTTGGAAAGCATGAGTGTCTGTCATAATTTGACCCCCCAGTAATAGGATGTATTAGGATATCCATCTATCCCAGTACTCATGTACTGGGACACCTGAAATCATCATACATACGGTTGAAATGTGCGTGTGTGTTTGTGTGTGTGTTAAGGTTGCGTGGTGAAAAAACAACCATGCTGGTTTCGTGCTCAGCCAGCCACCCACACACATAGCTCCGTAAGGGAGTGGTTGCACCACTCAAAAAAAAAAAAGGGAAGTAGAAAAATAAAGGGAAGCTCCGCACACTCAGATCTGTTGCACAATCAATGTATTTATTTAGCAAGCTTTCGGTCTACTGACCTTCTTCAGGCATTATCTGCAAGTAGAAACATAATGGGGAAAGTGACATTGGAAGGCAATAGTTTCCGTGCTGCAAAACACTGCTAACATAATATTGTGATGCAGTTGGAGATGGCGACAGAAGTAATGGTAGCCGCCATAAAGCACTCCAGTCCCAGTGGGCTGAGGACCAGACCCACTGCATTAATCAAATATTATAGCTGCTTCAGCCCACAGTACCCTCCATGGAGTGTCATATGCAAAGCACAAACTTTATTACCCAAGGCTCATCACTTAGATTAGTTCATTTATTATGCAGTCTGGATTACGAGTTGATTATCTCAGGCATTAATAAGTCACTTGGAGCTTGATCCAAGTTCAAATCGAATTTATTAAAATCGGGAGGAAGGCACATGCATTCTCCCAATTCATCACCTCATACTACGTTGACATAATACACCCCTTCAGCACCTAATCAGATGAACCACCTAAACGCTGGTTTCTATTTAGTCATGGAACGGTGCTGTGCTTTGAAAATAGCTGATTTACAAGCTTGCAAAGGCTGAAAGTGCTTAACAATTCATATCATACAAGAAGTGTGAATGTGGTACGGATTAGGCCTGTGCACTTTGCCAATTCAATTTGTATTTGTATGTATTTATGCATATACAGAACATACTGTATATACACTGTGTTTGCTGACCTTCAGTGGTTGTGTGTATGTGTGGTTGCTTGCTTCCGCGTTCCATTGGACTCTGCTCAATAGGTCTTGTGTGTGAGTGAGATTGGACTGCAACATACCCATTTGTGACTTGCTGCAATCTATTACAGTAAGTAGGACTGGGCGACACGACTTCAAATCCATATCACGATTATTTCAAACTTTTGCTTTCAAATCAAATAAAAAAAATCAAAGCCCCCACTGGGAGGACGTACTGTTGTATCCTACACTGACTGACCTGCCAGCGAGGAGCCCCCACCGGGAGGACACACTGTAGAGCCAACATCCTATTCTCCTCCTGCCCATGCAACACTCACTCCCAGTCCCTGCTGACAGGTTGCCGGGCCGCATCCCATAGAAAGACGTGCGTGCAGTGACTAATAAATGCCGGTTTTGAAGATATATATATTTTAACTTAATTGCCCACGAGCCCTACTCCCATTTGTGTACACGTTTTAAATCTCTGAAGGACTGTGACAGTCGGTGGGAGTGGGAGAACGCTGAAAGGTTGGCTAGAGGAGAAAGCGGAGCATGGGGGAGTAGACCACTGCAGCCCAGGTCGTCTGTCTTCATTGAGGAGGAGACAGGCCACCACCAGGTCACTATAGTTACACACACACACACACACACACACACACACACACACCTCTAATGGAAAACTGAGGTTATGTGGACAATATAGCAGGCAATAGAACGGTAACACAAATGCAGTAGCACCTTGTTATCAGAGAGACCCTAAATCTCCTCCTATACCCTCGGATTGTCTCTGGTTCTCTCTCTCTCTTTGTCTTGCCTCCCTATATTTGTTATGTGCAAAATGGTCGCTGTCTGGCGGAAACCTTGTAGGTCCAAAACCCTTCCTTTTTTAATTTATTATAAAAACAAATAGAAATAGTAAACGGCTGATCTACGCATTCAACAATGGTTGTTTGCTCCGTTTGTGCGACACTCTTGTACGGTGAAGTGTAGAGCATTCGTTTACGAAAGAAAAGACAAAACAAAACACGAAAAGAGATGTCAGGTTTCTGCCCGACAGCGATGATGTTTGTACAATCCCAAGCAACCTGATGCCATATGAAAACCTTTATAACCCATTCTGACCTGAGATCAGATTCATACGAGGTTTCCACTGGACACACACTGGGTATGATTAACCCATTCTGACCTGAGATGAGATTCTAAAAATGTCAGTCGTTCTTCGAATTTTTCAAAAATAGCAGACCTACAAGCTCGTATCGCGCCACTCGGTGGCGCGATATGAGCTTGTAGATCTGCTATTTTTCAATAGCTAAAGCATAACATGATGCCAACACCAAAATGGGTGCCCGGTCAGAATGGGTTAAGGAAATGCACCATATCTGCTTGCCATGTCATAAAGCGAATGGATCTATATTCCAGCTAATTGCATGCATCCATCCATGCATCTTCTATAAGGCAATATTGGGTATGGTGTCTTACAGACATGATTAATAACGTAATTATTTTCACCTAGCCACCTTTAAATAAATGTTTTCTTTTGCAGACGTGAATGTAGAAATGAGATTGTGACAACATTCTGACACATTGTGACAGTATATAAATATAGTATAGTTCCCAGCTGCCAAGCAACGTTGTTTATACATTCAACCCCATATGTTTTACAGCATGTTTGTCGTCTCTTGTGCACCCGATATAGAGAGGTAATTGCAATGAGGTCTGATTCTGAACTACAATAAAGATGGTGGCTGCATCTAGTAGTGTCCAATCTGGTGTGTTGTTGGTTTCATATAACCTTTATTGCTAGTCTAAGAAATAGTTGTCCTACACATGGGTCTTTGAGGAAGAGGATAGGGCAACCTCCACCTCCAATGCAACCACTGTGGATGTGCTAGTTATGTAAGATAATTCACCGACGAGAGGTTTAACCACCGACGTGAAGCGGTGGTCAATCACCCTGAAGGTGAATTATATCCCGACAATGACCACCTAGGCAGATATTATCCCGCTTATTACATTTCTACGTAACTTGATACATAAATTAATAAATTGGCCCAAAACACAACAAAAACCGGATATTTCCTTGCTTGTGGTAATGGAAGTATTCCAGTATTCCAAGTGTCTCGCTGGCCGGCGTCTGCCCATGGCTGCAGAACTGCTGGAAAACAAGGAAGTGATTTGATCAAATAGAATCCATTTTCGGTATACTGCTTCGTCTATTTCTCGCTCGAATGTTTTCAAAAACATTTTTGAGAGCAACGTTTAGCTGTAAATGTGTGTGTGTGTGTGTGTGTGTGTGTGTGTGTGTGTGTGTGTGTGTGTGTGTGTGTGTGTGTGTGTGTGTGTGTGTGTGTGTGTGTGTGTGTGTGTGTGTGTGTGTGTGTGTGTGTGTGTGTGTGTGTGTGTGTGTGTGTGTGTGTGTGTGTGTGTGTGTGTGTTTACGTGGCTGTCAGGTTGGAAACGGCAGTAAATCAAGCGGGGCACAGCAGCTGCTCCGACGGTTTCATTAACCATCGGTCTGTTATCAAAAAATAACACACCGCTGAATTCTGCGATTGACCAATTGAAGCATTCAACCAAGCCATGTAATACATTTTAGTAATATACAGTACAAATCCAGTACAGATCGGTTCAAATTAATGCTCCATTAATTTAAAAAAAATATATATTTTAAGGCCCAGATAGTAGCATTTTAACACCTGGTGAAGTGAGACATATTATGGTAATAACAAGGTCTCTGAATGTCTCTAAATCTGTGCCGCACACATGCGCACGGCACACGTGCGCTTGTGCACGCACGCACGACACACACACAGAGAGAGAGAGAGTTTGCTGGCCTCCTGCCAAGAGAGTGAAGGGCAGAGCTGTGGTGTGTTGTAAAATGCATGATGTCAGGAGGTGTGGTGGTGTGAAAGGTGCACGCCTGCTGGGAATGTGATCCTTCACTTCCTGAGGAGATATGCCCACGTCGCCGTCTGACACAAACCTCTTATCTCCAGTGGTGGGAGAAGGGCCAAGTTGCTTTACTTAAGTAAAAGTATCAATGCTGCGATGTAGAAATACTGTACAAAAGTATCCGCATCAAAATATACTTGGAAGTGGTTACTGCAGTGTTTTGTAGTAATAATAAAAGTCTACCAAGTAAGTATAGTGACTTAAAAAAGTTTTCAAATAATTGTAGTGGAGTAAAAGTACAATGTTTGCCTCTCAAATGCAGGGGAGTAGAAGTAAAATAATTGGAAATACTCCAGTAGATTAAAAGTACCTCAAAATTTTACTTAAGTACAGTACATTTTACTTTCCAACACTGCTTGTCTCCATATTTATTTACCCCGTTTGTATCCCCAATTTAGTTATGTCAATTGTTTCATCCCCACACAAATTAGTTTGTTGTCACTTGCTGTTGTATCCTACACTGACTGACCTGTCAGGAAGTACTGACCGGGAGGACGTACTGTTGTATCCTACACTGACTGACCTGTCAGGAAGTACTGACCGGGAGGACGTACTGTTGTATCCTACACTGACTGACCTGCCAGTGAGGAGCCCCCACCGGGAGGAAGTACTCCTCCCGCTAACATGTGTCAACCCGTATAGGAATACGTGCAGACACCCAAAAGAATATTTTTGCTACATTTTAATGTACAAATATTTTGTTTTTCCCCGATATTTCTATCTTTATTTTTTTTTATCCTGAAAAGTAGAACACCCTTTGGAACCTACGAGGTATCCCCGCGACAGAGACAATGGGTGTGTGTGTATGTGTGATGCGCTCTAGCCCTGCATGCATGGCCTGGCCATCTGCCCGTCTATTCCCTCTCTCATCTATATGGATAACAAGACATGCATTAGAATAAGTAATACAACAGGCCTCGTATGGCGTGTGTGTGAGCGCACTAACAAGCAAGGTGTCGCAGCTTGGCCAGTTATTCTTGGTCGCTGTGAGGTGGAGGTCTGTGGAGTGAATATGTGCTCTCTCTCTCTCTGTCTGTGTGTGTGTGTGTGTGTGTGTGTGTGTGTGTGTGTGTGTGTGTGTGTGTGTGTGTGAGTGAGCACTGGCCTGGGGGTTGTTTCAGGCTTGTTTTAAAGGAACCAGTGGTTTTTGGGGATGGGGTCATGGCATTGGCATTCAACGTTAGAACTGAGAATTTATCCATGTTTGTTTTAAAGGTGCATGGGTGGTACCCATGCAATATCTCCAATATCTGTCGAAACACAGCCGAAAGCCATATACACCACAAATGTTGTGTCAAACCATGTGACTTCCATTGGAAATGCATTGGGGGCAAGATGTAAACAAACCCTTTCATACATCTAGCATGCATCAATGTTGTATGCCCAAGATTTCCAGTTGCACGGGCAATATAATAGAAATGTAATGGCCAGATTGCCATGAAACTTGCAGAGTGCATTAGACCTCCCTCGAGGAAGAACCCATAGTCACTAACTACTGGAGTGACTCCGTGACCTTTCCACTAGCGACGGCAGAATCGATCACGCCTGTCTGAGAATTGTACCCACTAACATTTAATCTGTAAAGTTTGTTCCTGTAAAATGCCAGCTGTATGAGCACTTAACCCATTTCCACCTGAGCTCCATTCTACAAATGTCTTCTAAATCCTGACGGTTGTCTGAAAAACCCATGTTTCTATGTCAGTGGTGCTCAAACATTTTCATGTCAAGGACCCCAAGAATTATCTGTAATTGGCCTGAAAATATGTTGTTCCCACGGACCCCCTCCCAGAAGCAAAGATTTGAGTTAAAATGTTCACTCTGTAACAAATTATATTCAAAGATTTGAGGCACATTTTCACGATATTTCAAAAAATAGCGAGTGGCGCGCTATGAGCTTGTAGATCTGCTATTTTTCAATAGCTAAAGTATAACATAATGTTTAAAACACCAAAAGGGGTTCCCGACAAAAATGGGTTAAAGACGTAAGCCTGTGTTTTTCTTCTCGCTCCCCTCCCAACGTCTGCAGACAAAAATGGATCATGCAGAGAGAAGAAGATTTATATTTCCTCTATGTACTATACGGCGGCGCCATGCATGAGCCCCGGAAATTGCAGACATACAAGCTCACAAGGCGGCGCGTCCGCGACACTGTGTGAGCTTGTAGGTCAGAGGACCAGAGTGGCACCGATGTGCGACGGAGCATAAATTAGGCTCCAGAGAGGTGTGTACTGTTGTAGGCAAAGTGGAACCCTCTGGGGAGCCGCTTGTATAGAGCAGCATAATGGAGAGAAAAGGATGGATGGAGAAATGAAATGATGCGGGTGAGGGGACAGGGCACAGGGGACAGGGGACAGGGCACAGGGCACAGGGGACAGGGCACAGGGGACAGGGGCAGTGGGGGAAAGTAACTTAAAGGACCACTTCAATTCAATTCAATTTTTTTTTTTACAAATGTTTAGATTTTCATTATCGTGAGAACGATGGCTTCCATTTTCGCATTGCAACTTTTCAGGACTAGAAACCCTGCAGTTTCTATTAGCTTGTATTCCCCATCGATGATGTCACTGGAAGACGGTTACTGAACTTCCCACAGCCCTCCTATGAGACACAGACCGAGTAGAAAAGAAAATGCGCCATTTTTTCATGATTATTAGTGAGGACCCATTATATGAAGATAGGTTGAAAAGTGGTGAAGTGGTCCTTTAAGTATGTGTCAAGTGATGTGTACTTCAGCACAATTTTGAGGTATCATTTTTTCCCCTATTTCTAATATTGAATACTCACTTCTAGAATCTATAGGCTACTCCACTATACACCGAGATTTTGATTATTCTTACACTACAAGCTCGTCCTTACTTTGTCTGTGAGCTTTGTTTTTTGTGATTGTTCTACACGGTCAGTCATTGAACTTGTGAATTGGGACATTCTGCACATTGAGTAGGCCTACTTTTACTTTTGGTATCTTATTTTTTAGGGCAATACATTTGTAGGCTACATTTAAGTGCACTTTTGAATACCGGACTTGTACTATTGTAACAGAATTTCTACATTATGGTAGTGGTACTTTGGCACTAAAATACATCCTCCACTGGATAGGGCATACAGGGTGTGTGACGGTATAGTTACTGGAAGAGAATCCCTCCGAGGAGGGGAGGGGAGAGATGGGGGGGGAGGGAGGGGAGGGGAGAGATGGGGGAGGGGAGGGGAGGGGAGAGATGGCTCCTACAGTATAACGGAGGATGAGGCCAGGGTCGGCCCTGCATTGGCTGCATGGCGAGCTGCTGGGAGAGAAGAGAAGCTCTCCCTCAGGATAAAGCAGTGCTGCTGCTCAGTGCTAAAATGGAGAAGTGTGAAGTGTTAGTTCAGTCCTGTGGGGAGATGTGTCCACAGCCCAGATGTTGACAGCATCGTGTGTGTGTGTGTGTGAGTGTGTGTGTGTGTGTGTGTGTGCGATTATTTTTTAATCTTTTTACTGTAAATACAGTAGGGATTCTCACACGATATGCAACCGACTGTAATTATGAGTTAATGAGTGTGCGTGTGTTTGTTTGACCGTGCATGTGTGCCGCATGTGTGTGCGCGTGAGAGAGCACGTGCATGTGTGGGAGACCACCAGGCAGACAGACACACAGTCAGACAGACAGACTTTGTGTGTAATTCTCACCAAAAACCTTCAAAGCAAACCAACGAGAGGAAGAGAGAGAGAGAGAGAGAGAAACCCAAAATGGAGAAACAGATAGAATGTGTAGCAGTCAGGGCTCCCACAAGAGCTACTGAAGAACACTTACACCCCCCCCCCCCCCTCCCCATTTACAACAGAAATAACAAACGTTTGATCTCTCCGTCACGTAATCCTGTTTCCATTGTTTTACAGCTAGTGGAGCAGGTAAAACATACGTGGAGGAGGCAAACGGGCAGAATGAAAAAGGTTTATCCGCACGCATGCGTGCAACCTGCAAAGCGGCAGGGGAGACCCCAGAGAAAACCCTGGCGCTAATTTCCACTGTAATATAATCCTACCCACTTTTAATTAGCCGTGAACATAATCATCTTCCTCAACTCAGTCAGACTCACGCACGCACGCACCTCATGCATGCACGCATGCACATGCACACGCAAACCTGCCTGGCTGCATATATCAAAGCTTCTTTTTAACCAAACGGCACACTCCAAATATTGAGTATACATATTGAACTGTTCATGCTCAGACACTGAGTTAAACATCAACACAGTGTTTAGCAGTGTGGGTACAGGATCCTCGACGTTCAATTTCACGGAAATATATCTGTAAAATCACTAAACAATTACTCTGAGAGTGTGCAAATGAAGTCCTTTTGAGTACTGAGAGAGTAATGAGAGTAAAATATTGAACCTTTGTACAGGCCCATATACACACAAGAGTTACGTTGACACAGGATTTTGCAATGCAGTTGCTCGTATTACAGCGGCCATTCTCAACATTGTTGCGTCTCTGTCCCTGTGGTCAATGAAATGATTCCCCCTCTTAAAATCGTAAAACCCTTTTCTTCTCTGAATCCTTTCTCAGATTGACCAGAACGGCATTGTTAGTGCGACAATCAATTCCGGCAGTAAGTGAGTTCACGGGTTAAGTATAGGCAAGTCTTTTTCTGAATTGGTCAAAGTGGTCTCCCTTTGATTATTCCAGCAGTGTGACTGTGAAGTGTGAAGACTGTCGCATGGAGATGAGAATGTCACAGCTCGGATCCGGCGGGCTGAACATGCACGTATTATGTCACACATGATCGAGCCGCTTGATTCCTATCAAGAGTATGTGAGATGTACGACAGATTCACACACCTCTGGGTCATTTCTTCCCTTCCAACGTGCCACTGAACACTGATGAAGGCTGCATGGGATTAGGGCTGCATGCATCAATTCTCTGTTAATACCGTTTTATTCTCTCCATACCCTTTTCAATTAATCCATTTAGGCCTGACCTCGACATTTTAATTCTTTTTTTTCCTAAAAATAGCAGACCTACAAGCTCGTAGCGCGCCACTCGGTGGCGCGCTACGAGCTTGTAGATCTGCTATTTTCCAATAGCTAAATTATAACGTAATGCTTAAAACACCAAAAGGGGTTCCCGCCCAAAATGGGTTAATCGAATAATCAAGAGCAGTTAGAGTGTACGCAGTTTGTTAACTAAGTAAAGGCAATTATTTTTTTATTTCTTGTTAGCCATGGTTCATGACTCTCGTATTCATACGAGAGTCATGGCTTAACTGCACCCTGTTTTTGGCGCTCGCTACATTTACAACTTTTACGTATATATAAACATTCGGATTACAAATATAAAGTACTCACAATTTGTCCCACGGGTGTTAGTTAGTTGCAGCACCAGCGATTAAAATTTCTGCATCCCGCGTTGTTTAATAAAAAGCATTTTTATCCGAGCTGTTATTTTGCCATTGGCTTTCAACTACCACCCCTATCGGGAGGAGGGTGGCACTCGGTGTGTTCGATATAGGTACGCTGACCGCCCTGCCAATACAGACTAATAGGCGAGTGTGCTCCCGGTGTGCAACTGTGGACTTCCCAAACGAACCCCGTTTGAAAAAAGTAGCCGGGGCGCTCGGATAAAAATGCTTTTTATTAAACAAAGCGGAATGCAGCAATTCTAATCGCTGGTGCTGCAACTAACTAACACCTGTGAGTGTGAGTACTTTATATTTGTAATCCGAATGTTTATATACACGTAAAAGTTGTAAATGTAGCGAGCGCCAAAAACAGGGTGCAGTTAAGTCATGACTGTCATGATAATCATCATGGCAGTCATGTTTCAGGGCTAATTTCTTGTCCACATTTGGAATCATGGCAAGGGAACTATACACAACCCAACCCAAACCTTTACAAAAGTGGTCATGCCCTTTAATGATGGACAGACAACAAAGGATGCATGTCATGAGTGTGTGATTGTATTGTGTTTGTATTGTGTTTATGTACTGTAAATTCACTTGAGACACGTTCCGTGTTGAGAAACTCACAGACTGACTTCCGCCCGATTCCGAAAAGCATATGAGTCACAGGAATGGCAGGTGTCACATGGACGGACCACATCGGAGATGTGGTCCTCTATGGGGACATACAGTACCACGTACGGCTCACAGACAAAGTCAAGAAAGGATGAGGCTGTCAGGGCTCTGCATCAGGCATGCAGAACTATAGTGGCAAGCAAACTGACAGTGTGGGAGCCAACCCATATACTTTTAACAGACTGCCTCGCTAAAGTGTTTATCTTCCGCTCTGTGAGTGTGACTGCAGCAGCTCTGTGGCACAGGGAGTTCAAAGTCATACAATTAGTCGCACACGTTACCGCAGTGAAATTTGTTCTCTGCATTTTACCCATCTCTTGGAGCGGTGAGCCGCAGCGTGCACTGTGCTCGTGAATCATTCGTTGATTTGACCCCCAATCCCCCAACCCATTGATGCTGAGTGCCAAGCAGGGAGGCATTGGGTGACTTGGGTCCCATTTTTACAGTCTTTGCTATGACCCGGCCGGGGATCGAACCCCCGACCTCCCAGTTTCAGGGCGGACCACTCTAAGGCCACTGTCTGCTTTCACAGACAGCTTGAGGATCCAATGGAGTTGTCTTTTTTTCTTTCTTTTTATAGTAGCACATTTTAATATAGGCTACTTTTCATTGGTTCAATATATTCTTAACCAACACACAAGGGCGTTCAATAGCATTGATTCATGAAAAAGAAAAGTTTAAACCTCAAAACTTTAGTTAGCTGGTTTCCGCCCGACTACTGTATCTGGATGTTACAGTGATGGGCGGCTGTTCTTTTCTTTCTGACCATCTGGTTCCATATCTGCGCTGTGACAGCTGCCCAGTTCCTGTTCTAAAATGATTGTCCAAAATCTCCCCACACCGTGCACCAACCAGTGGTGCACGGGCAGTGCGGCGGAGGGGAGATAATCTTTTGGATTCAGCTCATTTTGATTAACGGACGCAGCTAACAATTGATCCGCTGGGCTTATCAGACCACAGCTAACTGGTCACCGTCCCTGATCAATACGACACCCCGACTCTATCGACTCTGTGTTTAGTTCAAAGCACTTCTAACACATTCAGGACGGCAACCCCGTTTGGGGTTTTAAGCATGTTAAACATGTTACGTTATGCTTTATAGCTGTTGGAAACAACATATTTCCAGATGGTGGTCCGTGGCCGAATACAGATAATTCTGGGGATCCTTGACATGGAAAAGGTTGAGGGTTTTCAGAAAACTGTCATGATTTAGAAGACATTGTAGAATCTGTTCTCAGGTCTAAATGGGCTAATAGACCAGGAGGACACCTGCACCTGCTGTACTGTGCTCTGATGGTTTATCCATCCTTAATACCAGTCCACTCGTGATCAATACACACACACGCAAACACGCATGCACAATCACACATACAAACACATGCGCACGCGTGTGTGTGTGTGTGTGTGTGTGTGTGTGTGTGTGCGTGCATGCGTGCAGGGCATCCAACTCTGGGTTGTTTCCTTATCGCCACCTTGCACAAACAAAAGGTATTCATTAGCATCGATTCCCCTTTGAATAACCATGAACAACAGCCCTGTGTCCGTCCCTCTGTGTCGCTGATGGTTTCCATCATCATTCCGTACTAAGCCTCGTCCATCCCTCTCTTCTCTGGACTGTCCACCTGACCTTGTTCTTCTATGACGGCGCCCCATAGAGCCTCATCCATGTCTCATTTCTGGTATACGAAGCCGATCCCGAAGCCACCGACATATTTTGATCGATATGTTGTCAAAAACAGTTTCTAATTCAAATGTTTTGATTTGATTCAAGTTACTATTTGAAAACTTGTGACTTTCAAACCTTTTTTTCAAAAATAAACAATCTACAAGTTTCGTAGATCGACTACTTACTTACTATTTTCAACCTCCTCCCCCCTGGCCCACATACCGGTCTGGCCCACATACCGGTCTGGCCCACATACCGGTCTGGCCCACATACTGTAACGGTCTTGCCGACATATATCGGTGTGGCTCCAGGGGCTTTTCTCTGCCGGGGGCGCTGCTGTATACTGTAGGTGAGCGGTTGCTAATTGCTCAGAGCAGTCTGAGGTTATCAGTTGACTGGCACTGCAGGTCTGAATAAACAGCAGCACTAAGCAGCGCTGGGACCAGCGGGCAGAACAATGGCTGTGGAACAGGAGAGTGACTGTTGTTTGTTTGGGGATAGAGAGAGAGAGAGGCCTGGCAGGATTATAGGAAGGAGCCAGATAAAATGAGACGGTTGGTCACGGGAGGTCAGGGGGTGAACGGGCTGAGACGAGGCTGATAGGTAAACAGAAGCCATGGCTATATACTGTAGGTGGTAGATTAGCTGCTGTAGATAACGTTTGACCCCAGTGCATTTGGCTGCCCTTTAAACTGCTTTCCATAATGACACTCAATCACTGATGCATCGCTGTTGCTCTCTCTCTCTCTCTCTTTCTCTCTTTCTATCTTCTACCCCCACACACACACATACGCACACACGCACACACACACAAACACACACACTTTAATACGCTTGCACAAAAGCTTTTACTCACTTTTTTTTAAACCTGTGATGTGACAAAGTTGATTCTGACATACAGTAACTCATCATACATTCTGCACACAACACTGCATCTCATTATAATTTATATAGAATAAATCATTATGGAATGAATTCAAATTGTGTGTAATGTACTGTACAGTATATGGTGAGGTTCTCGTGTATACGCCCCTCTAGGGTTTCTTATACCTCACCGTGCACAACAACTAATCAACTTTCCTGTTATGCATACTGTATGTGTATGCCCTACATATTCAGAAGAAATCAAATCAAATGGAAAAAAATAAATATATATATATATATATATATATATATATATATAGGACTGCAATGGGAACACGCTGTTAGCTTTCCTGCGTTTCATCCTTTTGACTGTGGCACAACTGCGTGTATTTGTGTACTGTATATGTGTATGATGTCATTGTCAATATAGATGTCTCAGACAACATACGTGTATGCAGAGACACACGTCAGTGGTCAGACCTGCACCCTGGCAGCTCACAATGTGATCTGCATGCTACAGCACATCAACCAACGCAGCCTATTGATTGGTTTATTTTTGCCGCTGCCATGTTTTCACAGATGACCTTCGATGACGACGGACAGACCGACGGACCGCTTTCATATGACTGGTCTGCAACCGTGACTGCGGATCCAGGATCGGACTATACAGCCACCAGAGGACTCACAAATAGGAGAAGATGGTCATCATCGGACACGATGGACAACCACAAGGCAAGGTGTGTGTGTGTGTGTGTGTGTGTGTGTGTGTGTGTGGTACATGTAGGCTACACTAATGCATCTACAATATACATACAGCAAGGTCATGCTATAGACTAATTCAGGAACGGGTCTCATGGTCGCAGCTTAAGTATTTCCTGTAGGCGGAGACAACATATCTGCGGTTTAAACCTGCACCTCTTCTGCAGTGAAATTGTAGAGTGACTGATGTTAGTCTGCCTCAAACGTTACCCTTTTACCTGCTTTTTACTAACACTAACATTACAAAGATGCCCAGAACATCGGGATGAACCTGTGTAGTTTATGGCTGCTCCAACAGTAGTAGGCCTAAATAAAAATAAAACAAAAAAACGGAATGTCAAAATATCCACCGCGGGGTCTGAGACCAGAGCCATTGAGTTTATGGTTGAGACGAAGTAGTGAATGACGTCAGTCTTACCCAATACCCAATCTTTCTGTTTTATGAACACAAGGCTGCTGTACTTTATACCTCATACTAAGCATTTAAAGTATGAGCTAGACAGTACTTTTTTACTTCTGCTCCAATACATCTCAGAGCCAAACTTTTTACTTTTACTCTCATTTGAAAACTTTAGTTACTAGTTACTTTGGTGATTTAAAATTGTATTAGAAAACATACATTAACCACTTCAACCGACTCATTGTGAGCTTGTAGATATATATCTGCAATATGAGTACAAGTACATTTTGATGCCGATACTTTTGTACTTTTACTCAAGTACATTTTCAATTCCGTACTTTTACTTGTAACTAAATTGCAGTATTGGTACTTTTACTTAAGTAAAACAATTGAGTACTTTTTCCACCACTGCTACTCCTGATGCCACGGTGCTGACGTCATGGCTGACTGTCTGACATCACAGTCACATGAAGACCCAGATCCACAGGGAAGCCATGTTGTTATACTACACCCCGTCTTGTTCTTGGGGACCAGTGTGGAACGACATTGACACCAGCACGACGGCCACATGAAGCTGGTCCCCGTCTTGTTCTTGGGGACCAGTGTGGAACGACATTGACACCAGCACGACGGCCACATGAAGCTGGTCCCCGTCTTGTTCTTGGGGACCAGTGTGGAACGACATTGACACCAGCACGACGGCCACATGAAGCTGGTCCCCGTCTTGTTCTTGGGGACCAGTGTGGAACGACATTGACGCCAGCACGACGGCCACATGAAGCTGGTCCCCGTCTTGTTCTTGGGGACCAGTGTGGAACGACATTGACGCCAGCACGACGGCCACATGAAGCTGTTCTGTTGTGATGGATGGTTGTGTCTGTCTCAAACGGATGGAGCCGTGGTGCCGGAGTTCAGAGTGCTGATGAACACGCCTCCCCGCGCACCTCCCCATGACTTCTTTAATTAACCTCAGTGGGAGGAACAGGGGGTGGGCTTCCTTTTGGTGGTAATCACAGCCCGAGAAGTGCCTTCATTATAGGACTTACCTGACCTCTGAGTAGCCACACACCTCACCTCCCTATACCTCCCCTTAACGCCAAGCCTTCCTCCGCCTGGCTGTATAATCACTGCACAGGGAGGTATCGCCGCTGAGACCATCCACCATGCCTTACACCCTGGATTCTTCCTCTTCCTGTGGTGGTTTTCAACGTTTTTTTATTTTGCGTCCAAATGGCAAGTAAAAATCGCAAGGCGCACATGTGTTGATGGCGACAATAGCAGATCTGCCGCTTGTAGATCGTCTGTCGTTTAGGCCTATTTAAGGGTATAGAATTTGCCTCCGTATTGGGAAATAAAGGAGTGAGCACAAATAAACTTCCAAATAAAATAATATAAAATAATTCATAACTTTTAGTATAGTTATAGGCATAGTCTATACTGTACATTGCACTAATAATGTGTGGTTGTTGTCACAAAATCCCAAGGCACACCTGCTGAGTTTGTCTCATGAC
Source organism: Protomyctophum bolini (assembly GCF_963924005.1). Classification (NCBI taxonomy): domain Eukaryota; kingdom Metazoa; phylum Chordata; class Actinopteri; order Myctophiformes; family Myctophidae; genus Protomyctophum; species Protomyctophum bolini. The sequence goes on along the minus strand of NC_137883.1, from coordinate 24,659,908 downwards.
GCACCAGAGAGAGTCCCTCGTCCGGCACACCATTTGGGAACCACCGCTCTATAATGTCCTTATTTTATACCTTTCACAGACATCTAATTTCTTTTCTTTTCTCCCGTCTCGTTCCACCTTCTTGTCACTACTCATCTAGTTTCCACTCCATTCCGTATAGCCTACAATGCCATTGAAACTACACCCCCCCCCCCCTCCCCCATCCTTCCCAGAGGCAATTATTGTATAGTGATACATCAGAATATTACAATTTCTCTGTTCTTATAGGCTGCTTCAGACTTTGTAGTCAGAATTTTACAAAAACATCCTCTTTCTTTATCCCATTCTGGGCGGGAACCCCTTTTGGTGTTAGCACTATGTTATGCTTTAGCTATTGAAAAATAGCAGACCTACAAGCTCGTAGCACGCCACCGAGTGGCGCGCTACGAGCTTGTAGGTCTGCTATTTTTGAAAAATCGAAGAACGACTGACGTAGAAGACATTTTTTTAATCTGATCTCAGGTCAGAACGGGTTATTATCCATACAAGCATTATGAGGGATAAACCAACAGTCCTTAGAAGTCCTTTGGGGAGTCCCATCTCCCTTCCACGAGCAATGCCCCAGAAAGCGCAGATCAAACATCTCCCCCCTTTTTCTCCCCCTATCTCTATTTTGGTTTTCTTTCTTTCATGTTGGGGGAACCGTGGTTTAAGTGGCTCTATTGGAGCTTTCTGATGGCCTCTCAGAAGAAGCCCGTGTGTGAGCCTCAAAATAAATTGGACTGATCTGAGGCTCTGAGCCGTCATGGCGCCCCCTTGCTGACTGTTTTAGGATCTGCACAGACCAAGAGGGGTGCTAGGATGAACCACTGAAACTATTCATTTATTTTCTTGGCGATTATTCTATTAATTACATTTGTGATTTATCAAATGATCAAGAAGCGTGTGTATTTGCATTTCTCTTATATAGAAAACTAAACACGGGTGATTTTCACCCAGACAATGTTGCTGATGTCTGAGGTGGGTGGGTCTTTCAGTACCTTCATGATGCTCAGTGACTGATTGATTGATTGAAATATTTGTTAACAGTTTGCAGAATTACAGTACATTTCAAGCACAAACTCAATATATAAAGACTGTTAACTGTGAGTGGACGACCCAATTAAGCATTACACTTGTTTACAAGTGTTCAATTCATCAAAACATTTAGAGACGTATGCAAATAGACACTTCTATGACATCATAGACATCTATGACATCATAGAAGGTAGGTTTGTTTCCCTGCCCACATCCCTGTTTTTTTCTACAGGCAGGTGTTTGGGTGAATTTCACCTGTGTTTAGTGATAGAGAAAAATCCCATACACCCACTTCTCACATGTCCCAGGGAATAGGAATGGGTGGACCAGAGGAGAAGTTCCCAGCTCCATCATTATGTTTTTAGGAATATTTTTAAAATAATACCCACGTTTTTCACTGATTTTGCCACCCTATGATAGGGCCCCCTATCATCTATTTCTTTCTTGATGAAATATTTTAAGAACAGTACAATGATCCATGGGTCGGTGGCTCCTCCTGTCAACATGTCAAAGTGTCCTTGGGCAAGACACTGACTGAACCCCACCTTGCCTCCAGTGGTTGCCATGCACCGTTTGGTGTGTGAATGTGGGAAGTGAGGACGCTGGCGTCGACTGTTCAAGGGACGGATAAACCCCCTCGAGGGCCGGTAATTTATCTGGGTTCCCCATACCACGTGTGCACGCAGAATCTTCTGGGTTTTTTATAATTTTTTTATCAACTTTTTGACCTAAATTTATCACAATCAACAGCAAATGAAGGGCCACAAACCCAGTACCGCACGGTCCAGTTTCCCCGAAGGGCCCCTGAGAGCCAAGAACCCCTGGGCCACGACCCCACTGGCTAATTTGGCCCTGCAGTTTGCCGCTTCACCTCCCAATGTATGAATGAATGGATTGTAAAGCGCTTTGAGCAGGCATGTAGAAAAGTGCTATAAAAATGCAATCCATTATTATTATTATTGTTATTAGAAGCGTAGTGTTTTGCCAATTATTTGTGGGCCCACTTGCAAAACCTAGCGGCCCACCAGTGGGCCCAGACCCACAGGTTGAGAACCCAACCCACGCAATTGAATGTATTCACACTGACGAGGTATAAGCATGAATGGTGGAGCGCAGCACGTGCCATGCATGGATCCACTGCTCCACCCTGTGGACATTGTGCAGAACAACATGCTCATCATTTCAGAATCAGGACTCCAAAGCACATCGAACTGATGCTATACAGTGGTGTAAAGTAACTCCGAGCATTTACTCACATACTTACTACATTCAAGTAAAAGTGTATGTAACTTTTACTTTACTTGAGTATCCATGAAGTGTATTAGGCCATGGGTGCCCAAACTTTTCAGCCCCCGACCGCAAAATAATGCGGCCATTGACTCGCGAGCCCAACCTGACCCCGGAACCTGACCATACTGAAACCCATGGAGACTGTAACATTCAACATACAAGAACATTGTAATGGTGTGTGAAACAGAACATCTAAAATGTGTCACGGACACATTTTGTCTGTGTATTTACGGACATGTTGGCGACCTCTGCACTAGTGTTGGTTCCCTCTCTTCTCTCAGCAACCATCAGGACTCCTTTCGGGTAGTTATACCAGTGCTTTTCAACCAGTGGTCCGGGCACCACCAGTGGTCCTTGAGGGGGTTCCAGGTGGTCCCCATCTGAATGATGGATAGTTGGTAACTAACCAAATGGACCCTTATTGATCTTTAACTCTTGGGAGCCTAACTCTCAAGAGTTACATCATTGTTAAATACTACTTAATTTACAAGAATTCGACACAATTAGAGAATGTAGCCTAGAAGAATTGTTATGTTGATCAAAGACAACCAGATATTCTTTAGTCCTGGCGTCTGAGAGACTAAATCTCATCAAATGGTGGTCCGACCCCATACTCTAAGGGTCCGACGTGGCGGTGGCTGCATGCTGAATAAATAAGGGGCCTTGATATGAATAGGGTTGAAAACCATGAGTTATACAGCTGAGTTGGACTGGTCAAAAATATTTTACTGTTCTTTTTTTTCTTTTTTTAAGACAACCCCATGCAGTGAGTCCCCGCTTTGTTTATCACCACTTGAACGAGGCCAAATCTAAACAAGTCAACAAGACAATGTCTGCATGGGTTTGTTCTCGCGTCAACATTCACCTCTGAATTATTCATATTTGTTTTACAATTCACATTTATCCATATCGTATGTTTCCTTCTCCCTTCAGCTAAGCAGTGTACTGTATGTATGCATTCACTTTCAGCTTATCTGCAGAGAGGTGTGTGTGTGTGTGTGTGTGTGTGTGTGTGTGTGTGTGTGTGTGTGTGTGTGTGTGTGTGTGTGTGTGTGTGTGTGTGTGTGTGTGTGTGTGTGTGTGTGTGTGTGTGTGTGTGTGTGTGTGTGTGTGTGTGTGTGTGTGTGTGTGTGTGTGTGTGTGTGTGTGCACGCACGCATAATACATATCAAAGTTTGTCTAACTTTGCTTGCATCCATAGTTTCCTAGCACTACTTTCCTTTCCTTAACCCATTAAGACCTGAGGCAGATTCTACAAAATGTCTCCTAAATCAGTTTTCAAAAGAAAAAGGACAAAAAAGCAACAAAACTTTATCAGTGCATGGTTCTTAAATGTTTTCATGTCTCCCAGAAGCAAAGATCTTTTCACTTCACTTCATTTTATTATCATTATCATAAAATTATCATTTTATTATCAGCCATAATTGTACGGAAATCACTAGACTCATAATCTAATAATTTTAGCCCTCCGTCGAGGCGATCATCTGTCTGGGACAATGTTAAACTACTCTGCAAATACACTGCAGGCTAGCAAGCAACACCACCGAGGCAACTCAATCACTATAGTTTGTTACATTTATTACACACACACATTCACAACATAAACACACATGAGCTAAATTAAACTGAACTTTGTTTAGTGACGTAAATGAGCCAAACCCGGTAGCAGCAAAAGCAGTGGTAGCAGTTAAAACAGCAGTTAAAGCAGGTAATTAAAACAAAAGGAATCCAGATCAGACAAACTCACTCGGAGACTGACCACGGTACTGACCCTTGTTCCATGCGGTTCGCGCATGCGCCTTGGAGCCTAGCTGTAAACACTCCTCTTAAATCAAGTTATGTTCATAACGGGATATGAACACATGCACTCACTCTAAATAGAAAATAATAACTAAATAGAAACATTAAAACACAAAATATTACTTACAGTAAGAAGGACGCGACACAATGAACAGAGACGCAGCCAAATCAGCGAATGCTTTTCAAAGGGTTATATTCGCCATTAATATTATTCTGGGGAGCAGAATGGATTTACAGAAACAGCATCTTGAAAATTCTCCCCCGGGCTTCGTCCGGGAGTACATTATATATGACCTGAAACCAAACAATCTTCGGACCTAGGAAACAATTCATTTTGGGTTCATATCCATCACCCACATTTAACATATTGCAATATGGTCTGGGTCTGCTACTTTTTCAAAATGACTCGATCACTCTGCTCCACTTAAACATACCCCCCAACTCTATCCCCGGGCCTTTTAGTAATTACTTTCAAACAAATTTGAAACAGGCAGGCTACTCATCTCCACCCCCCCCCCCTTTCATCATGTGTCTTTTCAGATCCTTATTTAGAGTAAATATTTTGTTTCACACTGTACAAGCAAAGGGCTTTTCACCTGTATGAATCCTCATGTGTGTTTTCAGATTTGCATTTATGGTAAAGCTTTTGTTACACACTGTACAGGCATAGGGCTTTTCACCTGTATGAATCCTCATGTGTGTTTTCAGATGTGCATTTTCGGTAAAGCTTTTGTTACACACTGTACAGGCATAGGGCTTTTCACCTGTATGAATCCTCATGTGTGTTTTCAGATTTGCATTTAGGGTAAAGCTTTTGTTACACACTGTACAGGCAAAGGGCCTTTCCCCTGTATGAATCCTCATGTGTATTTTCAGATGCTTGTTTTGAGTAAATATTTTGTTACACACTGTACAGGCAAAGGGCCTTTCCCCTGTATGAATCCTCATGTGTATTTTCAGATGCTCGTTTTGAGTAAATATTTTGTTACACACTGTACAGGAAAAGGGCTTTTCACCTGTATGAATCCTCATGTGTGCTTTCAGATTTGCATTTATGGTAAAGCTTTTGTTACACACTGTACAGGCATAGGGCTTTTCACCTGTATGAATCCTCATGTGTGTTTTCAGAAGTGCATTTTCGGTAAAGCTTTTGTTACACACTGTACAGGTATAGGGCTTTTCACCTGTATGAATCCTCATGTGTGTTTTCAGATTTGCATTTAGGGTAAAGCTTTTGTTACACACTGTACAGGCAAAGGGCCTTTCCCCTGTATGAATCCTCATGTGTATTTTCAATTTAAAATTCGAACCACAGACCTTTCCACACTCAGTACAACTAAATATTTTCCTTCCTGTTTGACTCTTTATGGATGGTATTCCTTTTGATGATTTTAGGTTCTGGGAGAGCTTGTTGCTCAAAGACAATCTTTTCCCTTCCACTTGTTTTGTCTTGTGTGATTCAAGTGTATTTGAATCTGACACGTCATCCCTGGTCCCCCACTCATCACTGTCTTCCGTGTCAGATTCAGAACAGTCTGAAGAGAGGAGCTGTTCAGTTGGCTTACATGCTCCACAGTCCTCTGCATCAGCTTGCATTGTCATGTGTTCAGTTGAGGTGCTGGTTTGAGGCTCTGTCTCTCTATTATCATCACCATCTTCACTTTTTACTGCTAGTAATGTCAACATCGACCCACTAGCATCATCTAGTACCTGTTCCTGTGGAGATTCTAGACTGGGACTCCTCTCCTGATGTTCAGTGGAAAACTCATCTTTACACACAGAAGGGAACTGGAGATCTAGATGGAGGAGAGATTAGGTAACTTCAGAGAGATTTATTTATTCATGAACATTTACTGCTGGGCGGACAGTTAGGGATGTGTCCACAGACAGATTATTATAAGATTTATTTTGGGGCGGAGGAGCGCTTTAGACATGCACACCCAATGTTCGAACCGATCAACCCATGCTACGCTTGAACATCCTGTCATCTGTGTTAGGCTGAAACAACAGTGAATTCACTTCTCATGGTTGTGGTAAAGAGTTGTACATTATCGGGTTGAGAATTAGCACTTTAAACCTACCGGTATATACTGTATGATCTACAAGCTCACAACTCACAAGTTGTGAGCTTTTATATCTTCTATTTAAAAAACAAACAAAAAATCTTGAAATAAAATGTGGAACAAATCGTGTGTGTGTGTGTGTGTGTGTGTGTGTGTGTGTCACAGGCTTATAATCTTGGTATCAAAACTCACCAAGTGTCTCAGTGAAGAAGTCATGACAGTCCATGACAGTCCTCCAGGGGGCAGCAAAGCTCTGGTCCTGACGACCATCACTGGTAGGCATCTGCTTTAGACACACGGAGGCACACACACACGTACATCATTATTATATTTACATTATTAGAGACACGATATGTAACATTTTATCTTTAGTTTGACCAGAGACCTTTTTGACGAAAGTGCCATATATCTGTGTGTGTGCGTGTGCGCGTTTATATTTGTTTGTGCCATATACTGAGCCAATACAAGTCTTGCATTGCGTTCCTGACATGCAAGCAGGTGGTGCACACCATAACGGATGGCAAAATAAATACCAAAATTGAGGTAAGCCCGCCTGCCTGCCTCCCCAATGAGCTGAACATCTACTATCCAGTGGTTCCCAAACCTTTTCATGTCAAGGACCCCCAAATTGACACTAATTAGGCCGCGGACCCACATTTGAAAGGATATGCCAGGGAACCTCATAAGCTACGGCTCTAGCAGTGATTCCAAAGCCTGAAATTGGCCTACAGACCACCATGTAATGGCATTTCTATCTCTGGGACGGTGGGACCCCCCATATATTGTAAAATCAATGTTAATTTAACTCTGAGAGTGTACAAATGGAACCAAATGGACCCGTTAGAGTTACAGACCCATAAGGCGAATTCAGGTTGGGTGATATGCCCCAAACTCACAGACTGACTATATTTGCGATATAAATGCAATAGTGAGAACAGCTCCCCAGTCTTTAAAACTTGAGTCATATTCACTGTACAGCGTGTCGAAAAAAGCACATCTACAAACTCATAGAGTCATAACACATCGCGGATTGAGGCTGATTCTACAAATGCCTTATAAACGAGTCATTCTCATTCTTTTGTGCCAAGGACCCCCCCAAAGTGATAAGTATTTGGAAATGTTTCCAAAATAATCTAAAATTACAGATATTTTCCCGGTTTTAATGGGTTAAAAATAAAAAAATCACACCCGTGTGAAATGAGTGGTGCAACTCCACTCTCCCCCTGCCTCTCTCTCTTTCTCTCTGTAATTAGCAGGCAACAGTGCAACACTATCTCGCTCTCTCTGTTTCTGGCACAGCAGCGCCACTTTTGCCCCTACTGGTACTCTAAACATAGTCACATAGGTTAGAGTCACATAGGTTAGGACAGACATTGCTGTTCCTTGGAGTGGTTGCACCACTCAAAAAGCCAGTGATTACCCTCCCCGTACCAATGGTGGGACCTGTACCTACGGTCCCACCCTGTTATGGGTGAGTCATTTTCAAAAGGAAGCAGATTAACATCTCTCTCTAGGTCGTCCTCAGACGAGCCTTCCAGCATTGAGTCAACTAACCTCTGCTTCACTGCAGGCACTGTGATCCTCCAGGCCACGGGGGGAGGCAATGTCTTCTTCCCCGCCTGTGAAGGCCTCCCGGCCGGTCTCTCTGGTCTCCACAGGCCCCCAATACCTCACCGTAGCCCCCTCCACCTTCTCAATCAGGAGTTCACTCTTACCCTGCCCCTCGGTATCTGCTGACTGATAGGAGACACACATTAGACTTGGAATGGACCCAGACAATTCCATATCACATTGTTGCTATATCTGGAATAATCTTTGAAGAACAGATTTGAGCGCTGCAGAAAACAGGTTGCTGTTCCTTTTTTTTGCCGCTGGGTTCCCAGATTGTATCTGTGATTGCTCCCCTCTCTCTCCCCCCCCCCCCCATCTCTCTCTCTCTCTCTCTCTCTCTCTCTCTCTCTCATTAGTAGGCAACAGTACAGCACTATCTCTCTGTTTCTGGCAAACAGCGCCCCTACTGGTACTAATAGTCATACTCGTGCTCATTAACGTCACATACATAGGCGGACGACACATATAGGCGGACACGGACATTGCTGTTCCTTGGAGTGGTTGCACCACTCAAAAAGGGTGTCTGCACCGTATATTATACTTTTATACTTGTTTCAGGATGAGAGGGCTAGCGATCTCGGGCCCAAACCTAGTCACCCTCATATGTGTATTCTGTGCTTATTGAACTTAACTTTAAATGATATGTGGCTGTGAAATCAAAATGACAGAATATTAAAGATCTGGCTACAATTAACTTTAAAGCTGCACTGTAACTTACTGCTTCTACCCCAGTTTTGTGCAAGTACTGATTTTTATTTATTTATTTTCCATTGAGCTAATAAGAGGCCGCCTGTTTGCTCAGGGGATACATTGAATCTTGACTGTCACATCAAACGTCGTGTCAGTTCAGTCGTGTCTAGTTGAGGCATGACCTTTGACATGATCTGAATGTCTTAACCCATTCTGACCTGAGATCAGATTCATACGAGGTTTTCCACTGGACACACACTGGTCTGATGAACCCATTCTGACCTGAGATCAGATTCTAAAAATGTCAGTCGTTCTTCGATTTTTCAAAAATAGCAGACCTACAAGCTCATAGCGCGCCACTCGGTGGCGCGCTATGAGCTTGTAGATCTGCTATTTTTCAATAGCTTAAAGCATAACATGATGCTAACACCAAAAGGGGTTCCCGTTCAGAATGGGTTAATAGAAGAGCAGGTAGAGCAAAATATGACCACCCGGTTGTATAAAATACATGCTCTACCGTACAGATGGGACATTACATTGTATTCATTAAAAAGGTTAAATGTGCCTCGAAATGTCTTAAATGTCTAAAAATCCAGTTCTTCATTGACCCAGATACTTTACTGATGTTTTAACCGTAACCAATTCCTCAAGTAACGAGATCTTAGATTTGGTTGACTTACTCTGTATGATTAGAACCAAACAAAATAGCCTTCGTTTTGGCAGGTGCAACTTTGCAAGGACATCTTGTTGTCCACGAGCCAAGAGTTAACCCTAGACAATGCTTCACTCAGAGAGTTAACCCAAGACAATGCTTCACTCAGAGAGTTAACCCTAGACAATGCTTCACTCAGAGAGTTAACCCTAGACAATGCTTCACTCAGAGAGTTAACTCAAGACAATGCTTCACTCAGAGAGTTAACCCTAGACAATGCTTCACTCAGAGAGTTAACCCTAGACAATGCTTCACTCAGAGAGTTAACCCAAGACAATGCTTCACTCAGAGAGTTAACCCTAGACAATGCTTCACTCAGAGAGCTCTCTGTAGAGAGGTAGCTATCAGACATGAGTGAAGTGGATTCATCCACGTATAAGAAACAAATCACATGTGTACAGGCATCAATCATGATGTCACTTAGGCATGTTGACAGGCATCAATCATGATGTCACTTAGGCATGTTGACAGGCATCAATCATGATGTCACTTAGGCATGTTGACAGGCATCAATCATGATGTCACTTAGGTATGCTGACAGGCATCAATCATGTCTCTTTGGTATGCTGACAGGCATCAATCATGTCTCTTAGGTATGCTGACAGGCATCAATCATGATGTCACTTAGGCATGTTGACAGGCATCAATCATGATGTCACTTAGGCATGTTGACAGGCATCAATCATGTCTCTTAGGTATGCTGACAGGCATCAATCATGATGTCACTTAGGCATGTTGACAGGCATCAATCATGTCACTTAGGCATGTTGACAGGCATCAATCATGTCACTTAGGCATGTTGACAGGCATCAATCATGTCTCTTAGGTATGCTGACAGGCATCAATCATGTCTCTTAGGCATGTTGACAGGCATCAATCATGTCTCTTAGGTATGCTGACAGGCATCAATCATGATGTCACTTAGGCATGTTGACAGGCATCAATCATGTCACTTAGGCATGTTGACAGGCATCAATCATGTCACTTAGGCATGTTGACAGGCATCAATCATGTCACTTAGGCATGTTGACAGGCATCAATCATGTCTCTTAGGTATGCTGACAGGCATCAATCATGATGTCACTTAGGCATGTTGACAGGCATCAATCATGTCACTTAGGCATGTTGACAGGCATCAATCATGTCACTTAGGCATGTTGACAGGCATCAATCATGTCACTTAGGCATGTTGACAGGCATCAATCATGTCTCTTAGGTATGCTGACAGGCATCAATCATGATGTCACTTAGGCATGTTGACAGGCATCAATCATGTCACTTAGGCATGTTGACAGGCATCAATCATGTCACTTAGGTATGTTGACAGGCATCAATCATGTCACTTAGGTATGTTGACAGGCATCAATCATGTCACTTAGGTATGTTGACAGGCATCAATCATGTCACTTAGGTATGTTGACAGGCATCAATCATGTCACTTAGGCATGTTGACAGGCATCAATCATGTCACTTAGGCATGTTGACAGGCATCAATCATGTCACTTAGGCATGTTGACAGGCATCAATCATGTCACTTAGGCATGTTGACAGGCATCAATCATGTCACTTAGGCATGTTGACAGGCATCAATCATGTCACTTAGGCATGTTGACAGGCATCAATCATGTCACTTAGGCATGTTGACAGGCATCAATCATGTCACTTAGGCATGTTGACAGGCATCAATCATGTCACTTAGGCATGTTGACAGGCATCAATCATGTCACTTAGGCATGCTGACAGGCATCAATCATGTCACTTAGGCATGTTGACAGGCATCAATCATGTCACTTAGGCATGTTGACAGGCATCAATCATGTCACTTAGGCATGTTGACAGGCATCAATCATGTCACTTAGGCATGTTGACAGGCATCAATCATGTCACTTAGGCATGTTGACAGGCATCAATCATGTCACTTAGGCATGTTGACAGGCATCAATCATGTCACTTAGGCATGTTGACAGGCATCAATCATGTCACTTAGGCATGTTGACAGGCATCAATCATGTCACTTAGGCATGTTGACAGGCATCAATCATGTCACTTAGGCATGTTGATCAGAGAAGCCAAATCTCTCAAAAAGAGTCCTTGGCACCAGTGTTGATTTCGTCGACTAAAGCTGAGACGAAACATTTTCTGTCGACTACCCCTTTTCACTGACGAAAACGAAATAATAACAAAAACTAAGCTATATGATGACTAAAACTATGACTAAATATATTGACTATTTCATCAACAAATCTAAAATGCTGAGATTCAGTTTTATGCTAGGTTTCAGGCTGAAAATAGCAGATCTACAAGGTTGGGTAATATGCCCCCCATTTAGTCAACAATTCATAATTCATAAAGGAGGAGGATGTCTACGGTACATCTCTTTCCTTGGTGAGTGTCCAGGACTCCAGGCATAATGGTTTGTCTTGCTAACAATGCCACCTTTGTAACTCAGGGTTAGGGTGTGTTAACAGTGTGTTAACAGTGTGGGCCTCAACGGACACGACCGTCCCACTGAGAAAATATACATCTACAATTTACAATTTAACCATTTAGCAGACACTCTTATCCAGCTCAGTGGCCTTGTGGTTAGAGTGTCTGCCCTGAGACTGAGAGGTCGGGGTTCAATCCCCGGCCGGGTCATACCAACGACTGTAAAATGGGACCCAGTGACTCCCTGCTTGATACTCAGCATCAAGGGTTGGATTGGGGGTAAATCAGTCGGGGTGGAACCAGTTCAGAGAGCTCAACTGGCTCCCAGTAGAATCCAGGTTTTACCGTGGCCAGATTAACCATGGTGCATAAGATCATATAGTGAGATATTTTTAAAGACACGTTTTACTCTGGTAAACGAGGTACACAACCAGAGCCATCTGGTTGTGAGCCATCCTGCTTTTAAAAGAAGCATATGGGCAAAGGTTCATTTACTTTACTGTACAGTATATGTTTTGTATTTTTAAGTTGTTAATCAGTTAAATGTGAGAGGACCTCAATGGAATTAAGTCCCTGAACTTTCTTGTGTACTCCTAGAAATGCTATAGCATGGTTTTAATACTTACATTATCAAATACATCTAATCAAATCAAAGTTAGAGCAACATCAAAACAACAATCTGTACATAATGAAAAATATATAAAGACTATAATGATGAACCTAAAGTATCCATATAAATAACATGTTTTCTAACGTTCCCTCTCAGCGATTGGGTTTACCTGTGTGTGTGTGGGGGTCTGCATTGAGTACCCTGACAATCTCTCCAGATGCAGAAGGTCTTCCTCTTTTTCGGGGGAAGATAAATCCTGTGGTGGTGGTCTTTGCAGGGGGGGACAAATGGTGGGTTCCATCCTCTTAATCCTCACGTCTTGCTAATGAACACTGGACTGGATTAAAAAACAACGCTCTTGTCGAAGTGAGTTTTAAGCAAGTTGTGCAGCCGTTCTGCTCTGATCTGTTACGGTAAATCTTGTGGGCAGATGCAAACTGGAATGAGTGGGAGTACTGGGTGCTCCAGGGTGGAAAATAAATGACAACTGATACATTGTGAGTTAGTAGTAGTTACTATTTGCTGAAAATCTAAAAGAACAAAGTGTAAAAGAAAAAATAATAATAATTTGAGGTTTCCACCAACATAGAAGTGAGTCTCAAACTTCTTCAGGTCAAGGTCACCCAAATGGATATGTACAGTATCATTAGGCGGCCGAGTCACAGACCCCCATATGAAAATATCTTGTGCCAGGGTCCCCAGTAGAGAAGATGTGTGATGTCAATTTAGTTTTTAAACTATTCTAAATTGTTTTTTTCCCCCAGAAATAGCAGATCTACAAGCTCATAATGACATGTTGTAGCCTAGATCTTCTAAATATTGGCAAAAATTATATAGAATATTTGTAAAACATTTTAACAACACAACTCTTGTATGAGGGTCCCTGCCACAAAATATTTGGTGCAGTGACACACCTGCATGCTATTGTCCAGTCAAGGCATTTGAGTAGCATCTCTGTAACTTGTCACGATTCAGTGGCGCCAGGAAATTCTAAATTTTTAGATAAGAGCTCTGGCCTTGCTGTATTTCATACAGTAGGTGTGTGTGTGTGTGTGTGTGTGTGTGTGTGTGTGTGTGTGTGTGTGTGTGTGTGTGCACGCTGAGTCACACACTTAGGGTTCTAAAAATGCATTTTGTGCTCAAACTCCAGTTGAATATCCCTGACCTACAGGGTAAAAATTGGGAAAATGCATTGATGGCACATATTTTTTTAAGAGATCATGACGGCATGAAGTGTATTTATTTAGTGTTTTTTTTCTTTTGTTAATACAATGGATATACTGTAAGCCAAAAGGCTTTCTTGTGTTTTCATCCTCGGTGATGATTGGACTTGTATGTAGCAAAGTGTTCTGTGCTCTTTTTATTATCACACCGCCTGCACTTGCAATATGAACACTTTTATTAGGCAACGTTTCGGTCAAAGACCCGTCTCTGAGCCTAAAACAGGTGTTCATAAGACTTTGTTGCCTATTATCACCAAATCAAATCAATCAATCAATCAATCGAAGCTGTGACAAGTCAAATACAATTGTCTGTTTTCTGTAGCCTGCTGGGTATGCGTCTGTTTCTGTTGCTTGTTCTGCTAGCTAATCTGCATCTACGTGTTGAGTACTGGAGAAATACACTCGAGTCTTCCATGCATGTCAAGGTTTTGGCTTACTTCCCATTGTCCCTTCCTACCCGAAAAACCTTGACCCACATTTGACACGGCTGCTAACGATGCTTTATTTTTAATTTAGTAAATTCCCATGAATCATTTATGTTGTTCTGTAAAAGTGGTGGTATTAGGGATTGTTTGTTTGTGTGAGCCTCGACGGAGCGGGCGGTATATAGTTTCTGCTATCTGCGCACTGGTTGTGGTGGGCTGGTCTGGGTCAAATTCGCGCGAAAATGTTTGTTACATCAATTTAAAATTTAGGCATTTAGCAGACACTCTTAATCCAGAGCGATTTACAGTAAGCAAGACCAAAACAATACATCATATACATAAAAGTAGTTATCATGACTCATACGTAAGCTAAGAACATAACAGTGGGATATCTCTAATGAAACTATAGTGCTATGTTTACATGAAACGCTATCTAATAGACATGTAAAAATATATATGCTTTACTATTATCTCTTTTTGTCAGGTGCTTATCATAAAACTTGTTTTGTGCACTTTTGATGAGATTATGATCTAGTCTTCAGCTGCCAGGATAAGCCTTTTGGCTTTTAACTTCTCCTGCACAATATTCTTCTTTTTCCTGTTTTTAACCTTTTTATGTGCGAATAAATAAAACCTAAAAACCTAAAACCAGGGTGCATAACCCAGCTCAGGCCCCAGAGAGGCCCTCGTAGAAGGCCCAGTGAAAGTACCAACATGTTGACACTATGGGTGTCTATAGCTCCCCAGAGATGATGATTCACAAGACAGGAAGACGGATAAGGAACTAGTAGATCCCTCACTATGTGTTAACTATCAGTGACGGTGACCCTTCTGACCCGTTGTATGAACGAACTGTGTCTATCCAACTTCCCCTTCTGTTTTTATGTTTTACTGACCAAGCACTTGTAGACACCTACGAGAGGGTATAAATCAAGTGGAAATCACGAAAATACTCCTTGGGCTAAATCCGGCCATAGGAACTTGCCCAAATGTTCCCAAATGTGCTGACCTCATCACATTTGTGATGACTGCTATGGGCATTTTTAGGCAAAGGAGTGTTTTTTGTGCAAAACTAATGCTTGCAATGGATTCAGAATCTTGAAAACCCCCTAGTTTGACATGTCACATGCTACTTTAAAGTATAATGAAATTTGATTTTTTTTGTCTTATATTGGTTGATAATGGTACCCCAACTTTCAGCAGCTGTCACAAAGTTTGCCAAGGGAGTTTGGTTGGAACACATTTTTCTGTGATAGTAGACATGCACCTTTATGAACACATCTGTGAAGAAAGCTAGTGGTAAGCTTTTTTTTTTTTTGCAGATTTGCCACAACTTAAGCTAACTTACCTAACTAATAATATTATTAAAGAAATACATGAATGATGCTGATGAACTGACAACTCAATTTGTTATTTCTGTGCCTTTTGGCTCAGCAACCATTAGACTTTTGAGGTGAGCATGCCAGCTAGTTCCCTTGTTTCCTGCTAGAACCAGGCTTATCAGGGAGGGGGAAACAAAACAAGCTAATCAAGCCTTTGTGTTGAATGAGAGCAGGGTGGAGAGCAACTGTGGGTTGGCACGAGAGATACAAATGAGAGTAATTATAAAAAAGCATAAAAAAGCCATACTGTGAAAGAACTCTTGGCTCCTTTGTGTACACGTGACTGGCAAAGTTGTTTCCCTGTTTGTTTGAATTCTTGGCATTTGATTGATTGATTGATTGATTACTTTATTAGTCAGAAATGTAAACAGCACGAGGTACGTGCTGTACAAATTGCCTTACAATAAGGCTAAAAGGATAACACAAAAACATCCTGAGGACTTGTTTTCATGTCATCAACAAATACAAAATTAAGTGGTTAAGAGTTTACATAGTACACAGTGCATGCATATACTTTCCTTAATGATTATATCAGGTTTCAGTATTTATTTATGATGTATTTTCGCTATAAGGTTATTGTAGCGGTCAATTTGTATTGGGGGGTGGGGGTCGCGAGACACGACCAAAGCATTTCCGGGGGACCCCAGCCAAAAACGTTGAGAACCCATGTTTTATTGGATGGTGTCAAGGCATTCCACATTTTTAGGTGGCAGAGTAGAATGAGAATTGTATCACGTTCGTTCTGCATTTGGGGGTGGTATCAGATCATGGTCACTCCCTCCCTCTAGTGTTGTGGCTGAGGGTGTCACTCTCTTTGGAGAAGTAGTTGTATGTGGCACTGCCCTATGGACTGTATCTCCTTTGTGGTGTGTGTGCGCGTGTGTGTGTGTGTGTGTGTGTGTGCGTGTGTGTGTGTGTGTATGTGTATACCGGTATATATAGGGAGGTTTTAATTAAAATAAAATATCAGCCCAGGCGGTGGCGTAACCGTCTGGGCACCCGACTGGTAATCCACTCGCAGTGTGCCGCGGGTTCGACTCCCGAGCCCGACACGGCCTTTACTGCATGTCTTCCCCCATCTCTCTCCCATTTCCTGTCAGCCTACTGTCTGTCCCTTCAAAAAACCAATAAAAGGCGCCGTAAGCCGCTAAAAAAGATCTTAAAAAACAGATAACAAGCATCCGTTGGCATACGGTGGGCAAACGTATGATATCTGGATACTGACTTGCCCACGATAAAAGACCCTATAGCTGCATGCTAATAGATAATGCTGCTAATAGATAAGGATGTTGTTTCTCTACCAGTGAGGCTTTTCAAATGGTGTGTATGACTTTATACTTTTCTGTTACAGTATAACTGTTTGCCCATAGGGCACCATTTGATGATTGATTGCGAACGCAGGTCGCATTTACTATTACTATATTACTATGTGCATTCCCCGTCAGTCAGTCAGTCAGTCAGTCTTCCTTCCCCATGATTGATCCATCCCATCCTTCCTCTTCGATGTCTCCCTTTTGACGGATACCTATCCATTTAAACTCTAGACGGGCCTCCCCCAAAGTTATTAGTGCAGCCGCGCCCGGCAGCCGGCGAAAACAAGAGTTCTCACGCCCGAAAATTAAGACCCGGCCCTACCCGGGCCCTCATCAAACCCTGTACACTCAAGACAATTTGCCCGCTGCATGCCACCCTTAGAACTCCATATATGGAGCTGACCTGTTCTGACATTTGTTGATCTGACCTCATCAAACCCTGAACACTCAAGACAGCTCCATATATGGCCAGTAGGCCTACAGAATTCATGCTATATGTTGATCTGACCCTCCATTCCAAAGTGCCCAGCAGTCTGCTGTCACCCAGGCGGGCGAGGTTGTGTGTGTGTGTGTGTGTGTGTGTGTGTGTGTGTGTGTGTGTGTGTGTGTACCCCCGAAAAGTGTGTAATGGGCATCTATCTACAGAAAATGTCATATTGGGAAAGACGGGGATACATTGTTTAAAAATATAGTTTTTTTTATAAACACTGTTATAGACAAACATAACATTATGACTGGTTAATTTCACATTATTGTGAAAGATTACTTATTAACGTAATACGATATTATTTCAAGGCATTTGCTGTGAGAAAGGGATGTTCTGTTCTGTTCTGTTCTGTTCTGTTCTATTCTATTCTATTCTATTCTATTCTATTCTAAAGCTGTCCTACTAAAAAGCACTTCTGTTTAATAAACAATAAAGCCGATTATGACCCAGCCAGGCCTGGGGAGGGGGGAGGAGTTGTGGCAGAAATTCACATCCCTTTGATTGGACAGGGGGTCGTGCAGGAAGTGTTGAGCGACCAATCGCAGTGACAGATGTATCCCACTCTCCGTCGCGCACCGAA
Organism: Protomyctophum bolini; assembly: GCF_963924005.1. Classification (NCBI taxonomy): domain Eukaryota; kingdom Metazoa; phylum Chordata; class Actinopteri; order Myctophiformes; family Myctophidae; genus Protomyctophum; species Protomyctophum bolini. The sequence continues at coordinate 24,642,239 of NC_137883.1, read as the reverse complement.
AATAGCAGATCCACAAGCTCACAGCGCGTCGCGGCATCGCCTCGCCGTGAGCTTGCGGATCTGCCATTTTCGTCGCGCGACTCGGCTGTACGACGATGTACAAACAAGCCACAACCAGACAGACCTGCTGCTTCTAGTCTATGGAAATAACACTCACTCTATTACAAAGTGAACTTTATTTGTTTATTCTTTCACGAGTACGCATTTGGACATTGCTACTGCTGTGCTATAAGGAAATAATGACTATTTAAAGTAACTGTCTTCGCGTGCGTGGAATAGCCTAATAAAAACAAGTTCACAGACAGACTGTCAGCTTATTTCTAACAGAGTGAGTGTAGGAATGACTCTGGCTGCCGTCCGTAGATCAATGGAGTGGATGTACCAGCGATGTTATCTGAAAGAATGGTGCTCCCACTACAACCTTCGCTCGCTGTTTTTAAGATTTTTTATGTTTTGTTTGGTAAGTAGCCTGCCCTATACCATGCAACTAACTAATACGAATTTTATGGGCTTCATAGTTTTGTAGGGATTTCTTTCTCATTTTGGAAAGATTTATTTTACAGCATAATTAATTAACCACCCACCCACCCACCCAGTGAATGGTATAAATTGTTGCCTTGACTCTCAGTCCACACCATTGTTATAGTTAACCAAACTAATACAATATTAGTAGGCCTACTAAACATATTTTTTTATATTGTAACAAAGGATGTTTTGTAGCATATTACAATCAGTTTGTGTAGATCAGTAATTTATAATTTCTTATTAATTAGGCTGTTGCTCTGAATGTCCACCACTTAAGCAACCACACAGTCTACTATAATAGATTATACTGTATAGTGTGTAGGTCAATAATTTATATATCCTTAACTACAGATGAATGTTTCAAAGCCTAGAGGAGCCATGTCCATGTAGGCTTTGATGTTGTTAAGCATTAAGGAGAGTCACTGACAGGATGATGTATGCATGGGGCTAACATCACCAAGACACTGTATGCACATGATTATCATGAGACTGTATCCATAAGCAGAGTGAGAAAGAAAGCACATTTTACATTTCTTATACTACATGAACAACAGGCCCTGTACTCATTTAGCTGCAACAGAAGGTGGCATAATTTTATGACATTCCTGAATCCTGAGAGCACTATATGATGGTGATGATTATTATAATAACTAAAGCACAAAACAAGGTTACAAATTACTTTACATAATACTTAAAGTCTCACTATGTCACTTTTTTTAAATTCATAAAATGAAAATGTATCCAATCTGTGTGGTAGAGTTGGCCATGTTGTTAATACTATTATTATACAATTTTTGTGGTAGTCCCTGCTCTTCTATTGAGACATTCAGATCGTGTCAAAGGTCATGTCCACTTGTCCATTGTTGCATTGGTCATTGCACAGGGTACCCCGGCATCCACACAAAGATTTAATGTAGATGTAAAAACAACCGTAAGTTCACACCTCAACGTAGTTTACAAAGGCTGCCGAGTGCAGAGTTTTTACACAGCGTGAATTAACATAGGACCCAGTGTGTGACCCAGACACCTTAGCCTGGAAGGCTGGCTGCACCAGGCTGCAGACACCTATAGGCTCTGGAAGGCTGGCTGCACCAGGCTGCAGACACCTATAGGCTCTGGAAGGCTGGCTGCACCAGGCTGCAGACTCCTATAGGCTCTGGAAGGCTGGCTGCACCAGGCTGCAGACACCTATAGGCTCTGGAAGGCTGGCTGCACCAGGCTGCAGACACCTATAGGCTCTGGAAGGCTGGCTGCACCAGGCTGCAGACACCTATAGGCTCTGGAAGGCTGGCTGCACCAGGCTGCAGACACCTATAGGCTCTGGAAGGCTGGCTGCACCAGGCTGCAGACACCTATAGGCTCTGGAAGGCTGGCTGCACCAGGCTGCAGACACCTATAGGCTCTGGAAGGCTGGCTGAAACCAGGCTGCAGACACCTATAGGCTCTGGAAGGCTGGCTGCACCAGGCTGCAGACACCTATAGGCTCTGGAAGGCTGGCTGCACCAGGCTGCAGACACCTATAGGCTCTGGAAGGCTGGCTGCACCAGGCTGCAGACACCTATAGGCTCTGGAAGGCTGGCTGCACCAGGCTGCAGACACCTATAGGCTCTGGAAGGCTGGCTGCACCAGGCTGCAGACACCTATAGGCTCTGGAAGGCTGGCTGCACCAGGCTGCAGACACCTATAGGCTCTGGAAGGCTGGCTGCACCAGGCTGCAGACACCTATAGGCTCTGGTGTGACCTGAGGTTGTTAAGCGACGTGCACATGACGTCATTACAATAGCGTACGGCCAGAGATCAAATCACCAATGCAACACTTGACATGTCTCACCCAGACACAGGATCTGACATTGGATTTAATTTATCCCCTGAGCAAGCAGGCAGGCTCTATTAGCTCAATGTTTTAATTAAAAAAAATGTCAGCACTTGCACAGAAAACCGGGGTAGAAGAGATAATTACATATTGCAGCTTTAAGAAATAAAATAAAAATATAATCAACAGAACAAAAACCGTACAATGTAAATCATTTAGAGAATCACGATACGTGATACTGATACCTAACCTCACTCTTGTCTTGACCAGCCACAAACTTCACCTTGACTCACGGTTACTACTGGAAGTCTTGTGGATTATTAACCACTTTCAGCCTAGTGTCCCTGCCAATATAACCTGACTCCGCCAGATGGTGGCAGTAGTGAGTTCCTCCTCCTGCTTCCCATCTGGACTCTCTCGGGCAGAGACGATGTACTCAGAACCAGTTCTGATCAGAGAGATATGCGGCCGTATATGCGGCCGCTAGAGGCGGGGTCAACGCGAGACTGGTGACATATTGAAGCTGTGCCACAGCGCACATGTAAACACAACCTAAGAAGACTACAACTCGAAATTATTATGTGGAGATATCAGATTTTTGTCCCACTGCTTCGGGTTCATCGTTTCTGCTTGAGAGAGACCAGATCAAGATAGGAGGAGGGAACTTGTGAACTCAATTCTGCCGCAATCTGGCGGAGTCAATGCCAGTTAATGCCAATAGGCTCTAGGCGAAAATGTTCATAGCATTGTGTCGCTGTTGGGCAGAAACCCCTCTATCTCCATCATATTCTTCTATGCCCTACACTACAAGCATCACACAAATGCATCAAAATCAGCAGATCTACAAGCTCGAAACGTAGCACGCAGCACAACCTTTCGAGCTTGTAGATCTTGTCGATCTGCTGTGTTTTCATTTATTTTAGAGAAATAAGCCGATCTACATACAAGCTCACCATATGGCACGACGGAATTGATATGGCTTAAGTGGGTTGGAGTGAAATGTGTAATGGCGAGGTGAATTGTCCCATGCAGTTGTGATTGTTTCTCCACACGTGTCAGCTTGTGGTCCTGTGCGCGTCCATGTACCCTGGGCTGTGGTCTGTGGGGGTCCAGCTCCATGCTGCCGTCACCGGGAGCTACCTGCCAGGACACCACTCTGTCCTGCTGGTCAACTGTCCCAACGAGCAGGCAGCCAAGGACATCGGCAGGTACCGTAATCTGTTGACACCACGCACGCACACACACACACACACACACACACACACAATTTACAGCTTCCCAGGTAGGTTGCTGTGAACTCTTAAATGGACCCATTTGTACACTCAAAGTTAAAGACATGCAAAGGTCCATTTGGACCCCTGGTGGTCCTCGGACCCGACGTTGAGAAACAGTGATGTGTACAGTAGATCATACTTGAAACTCTTGAATATACTGTACTGTAAATGTTGATAGAAGCGTATACATATAAGATTGCTGTTTTGACTCAGGGATATGGCAGTATCACATGACAGGACACATTCTAAAGTGTATTAAACACAGAGACAATAACAATGCTGGTGACATTACGTGGCCGGGGGATATGAGTCATAAGCAATCTACTGTAGAAGGGAACATGGTATAATAATAATAATAATAATAATAAACTTTATTTATAGAGCACCTTTCATGACACGAGTGCAGCGCAAAGTGATTTACAAGACAACAAAGTATAAAAAATATCAAACAACATAACAATCAAGGCATAATCAATAAAATAAAATAAATGCATATAAAGACAAAGAAATAGATAAAAAAACAGTGAGATTAAAATCAAAGGATTCAGCCAAATGCTAAAGTAAAAAAGTGGGTCTTAAGCTGAGTTTTAAAAACATCTAGGGAGGGTGCCAGTCTAAGGTGGATTGGAAGTTTATTCCAAACCGTCGGCCCGTGGAAGGAAAATGCTGCTTCGCCATATTTTTTCAAAGCCATTTGTTTTGGCTTTTCAAGCAGGCCAGCAGTGGCAGACCTAAGAAGGCGATTTGGGACATACCTGGGCAGGCAGTCCCGAAGATAGGCGGGGCGAGGCCATTCAATGCTTTGTACACAAGTAAAAGAATTTTAAAATCTATTCTAAAAGCAACCGGGAGCCAGTGCAAGGAGGCTAAAACTGGGGTGATATGGTCCCGCATCTTTGTTTTAGTTAAGACTCTCGCTGCTGCATTTTGCACAAGTTGTAGCTTGTCAATAGACTTTTTCGGGAGGCCGGTCAAGAGTGCGTTGCAATAGTCTAAACGTGAAAAGACAAAAGCGTGGATTAATGTTTTTGCATCTTCTAATGACCGGTAGGATCTAATTCGTGCAATGTTTCGGAGATGGAAAAAGGCAGTCTTGGTGGCATGTTTAATATGTGCATTAAAATTCAGTTCTGAGTCGATGATAACCCCCAGGTTCTTTACTGTGTTTGTCTTACCTACAGTTAGGTTACCAAGTCTATTAATTATTGATTCTTTTTGTTCACTAGAACTAGAGCCAATTATGAGAATCTCTGTCTTGTCTTCATTTAGTTTGAGGAAGTTTTCACTCATCCAGCATTTAATGCTGGATAGACAGTTTAATAACGGGTCAAGAGCACAGGGGTCGTCTGGAGCTACAGAGAGATACAGCTGTGTATCGTCAGCATAAAAATGGTAATTTACTCCGTGAGCATTGATAACTTCACCCAGCGGCAGTATATATAAGGAAAATATTAAGGGGCCAAGTATTGAGCCCTGTGGAATACCAGAACAAATTTTGTGGTGGTCACAGAGCAAGGGCAAGCCCACAGAGGCAGAACATGACATCATAGTTGTTCTGCAATGTAGATGAGTTGGGGCGGGTGGCTCAGCGGCCACTTGGGAATCAGAAAGGTTCCCCGTTCGATTCCCGGACCTGGGTTACTGTCAAAGTGTCTTGAGCAAGACACTGAAACCCTAACCCTAACCGCAAGGTTGCCAGTTCGAACCCAGGCTCCCCCTTAGTGTCGAAGTGTCCTTGAGCAAGACACTGAACCCCTAATTGCTCCTGATGTGCTGGTTGGTGCATTGCATGGTTTCCGCTGCCATCGGTGTATGAATGTGTGTGTGTGTGTGTGTGTGTGTGTGTGTGTGTGTGTGTGTGAATGGGTGAATGTAATGCACAATCTATGTAAAGCGACTTGGATAAAGGCACTATATAAATGCACCATTTACCAATATAATGCACATTGTAAAGCACTGCCCATAGAAATTGGTCCGTGACCCACATATGATGTCCTGACTCCTGACCCATTGTTTGGGAAACAGTGCCATAAATAATGCACCATTTAGTAAACGCATCTCAATGCATCAGTACAGTGTTCTGGTAAAGCAGTGACCATGGCGTCACAACAAGTATATCTACAGTATTACTTACACAGATGAGAGTGAATCATTACAGATAACCCTTTAAGCACGTCAACCCTGAAATATACCATAACAATCAGCGAGAGAGGGGAGGAGGTGCATCGCTCTTATAAAATAAACTCTTATTTATTCAGCACTATCATGATGTTTCCATCTGGCTGACCTTCAGCAGATCTGATCTGATCTGGCGGAAAACCTCCGGCCAGATGGAACCATCATGATAGCCTTTTATACTGCTGCCAGAGTGCGGTGGTGGAAAAAGTAATCTTTTTTTTTACTTAAGTAAAAATATCAATACTGCAATGTAGAAACACTCTGTTACAAGTCTGGTAATAAAAATGTACTTGAGTAAAAGTACAAAAGAATTGGCATCGAAATATACTTAAAGTATTATGCAGAAATAAATGTTCCATTGTTCCATGTTTCGGAATGTTCCATGTTTCACAAGCTATCATACAGTATGTATACAAATATTTTGAAAATAGCAGTTTACAAGCAGATCTGTGAGCGTGTGGATCGGCTATTTGAAAATTGCACTATCGAGTAACTTTAAAGTTATGGATTGTAGTGCAAAAAGTACTATGTTTGCCTCTGGAAGTAGAAGTAAAAGTATTGAAAATTGTAAATGCTCTAATAAAGTAAGAAATCCCTTGAGTATACTTGAGTACATGTTACTAGAGTGATGCCCCTCCTCCCCCACTAGCTGATGTGTTTTGATATGGGTTTTTTTCAATTGTTTTCAATAGAGTTCTTGTCTAACGGGATACAGGGTTCTAAACCAGTTAGTGGTTATCCATCTCCCAGGGGTATAGCGCATTGTACGGAGGCTGGACGACCTTGTTTTATTGTTGTGTCAACAACACACCACTCGTACCTACTTACTTGACCCCATGCAGGGACGTGCAGAGAGTGTTAGAGAGGCAGGGGCTGAAAGCCCGTTAAGAGGGCACTTTTGGGGGCGAAAATGGCAGCTCTACAAGCTCACAACGCGTCGCGCTGCGACACGTTGAGAGCTTGTAGATCAGCTATGTTCGGGGTGCAACCCAGCACTCTTTAGCTAGTGGAGATGCGGTGTAACGACATGGATTTCTAAACAAATTTGTTCAACGCCAAAATACTGTGTTCACGTTCAGGAGACTTCGGAGAAAAAGCTATTATCCTGAATGCTGCCTTCCGGCATGGCAAGGAAAGGAGGGTCATGTGCATTCCTTTCACCATGTAGTAAATGCTGCATTCGTGGTCTGGAAAGGGCAGTTGTTTTACAGATGGGTAAAAGGGCAGGGGCTGAAGCCCCCTTTGATGTCCCTGGCCCCATGAAACCTGCAGTCCCTATTCTGGGGTGAACATTTTGTTAAAAGAAACAAACAGCCAACCTGCAGGACAAATTGGTGTTGGTAACTTAGGAGGCAACAGGAGCGGGCCTCCTGTTGCCTACCATCTCCCAGGGGTATAGCACATTGTACGGAGGGTGGACGACCTTGTTTTATTGTTGTGTGATGTCAACAACACACCATTCGTACCTACTTTTTTGTTTAGGATTTACAATATCTGACAGTCCCACCTATACAGTATAGGCTATAAGGCATTGTACAAATAGAAACTCTATACCCGACTAGAAGAATGCTTACTACACTTACACAGTTTCTCTCTGTATCTAAGAAGAAAAGTTGTGCATGAATGTATGCCTCTGTCTCCAGTTAAAAATGTAATGTAATGTAACAAGCATTTTTATCTACATTTCTACAGCTGTAACACATTTTTCCTTGCACATCTTACACTATCAGTATGTAGTTATTATACCGCACACATCCTAATTATTAACTTGCCAATATAGTTACTATTGTTTAAGGCAGTCTTAATGCTCCCTTGAATATTATATTAGCCATTGATTATGTTCTGGCCTGCCATATCATTTGGCTTAGAAACAAATTGACTCGAGGCAAATATGTCAACCCCTGAGTCGGCGCGGTTGATTAACGCTGCTGCAGTGTTTACTGTGTCTAAGCCTTGAGGCTAATTTATACTTGATCACACATGCTGAAGTGTTTTGATGTCGGTTCTGTTGAGCATTTTTTATAACCCTCATAGTTTTCATTCTGTATATAATATTGCTCCCCGCTGTAGAGTCTTAGCTGCAGCCTGCATGTAGATGAGTTCTGGCTAGTTTCCAGTAACTTACCACCAGACGTAGAGAGAGAGAGAGAGAGAGAGAGAGAGAGAGAGAGAGAGAGAGAGAGAGAGATTGTGGTGGGAACTGCAGCCGCATGCCCTTTCTCACTACCTGTCATCTGTACGCCCCCATGCACAAACATACTTCCCACAGATCAAAGCCATCCAAAGAGAGTTTGAAATCATGACTAATGACAAACAAATTACCTCCCGTATCTGCCGGGTTGAAGTACAACAATGTACCCTAACAACACAGCAGCATGAAGGTTTGTATATAGACAACCTTGTTTCTTGTTGTGTGATGCCAACAACACGCCACACCTACCTACTTCCATCCATCAACCAATCCATCTATCCGTAGTCGGGTCACGGGGGCAACAGCTCCACCAGAGTGCTCCAGACTTCCCTCTCCAGAGCAACATTAGTGACTTCCTCCTGGGGGATCCCGAGACATTCCAAGGCCAGTGAGTCGATGTATTTCCTCCAACTGCGCCTTGGTCTGCCCCGGGGTCTCCTCCCAGTGGGACGTGCGTCGAGGACCTCCCTAGGGAGACGCCCGAGAGGCATCCTAACCAGATGCCCGAACCACCTAAGCTGGCTCCTTTCCAGGCGAAGGAGCAGCGGTTCTACTCCGAGTCTCTCTCGTGTGACTGAACTTCTCACCCTATCTCTAAGGGAGATGCCAGCCACCCCTCAAGAAAGATTTCGGCCGCTTGTATTCGCGACCTTATTCTTTCAGTCATGACCCACACTTCATGACCATACAATACATGATGAAACCTAGTGTCTCTATTCTTGGGTGAACATTTTGTTATAAAAAAACATTTTGTTAAAACATTTTCACAGTTGAGCAAAGTCTCTGTCTCCAGCTAAAATGTTATATAAAAAGCATTTTTATCTACATTTCTATACCTGTGACAGAAAAGTCTACTAATCAAGCACAGCTGTGTTGATCTTGTTATGCAGAACCACTGTAAATACAAACGGAACAGATTACAGTTTTTTAACTCTTTCTTTTTGGAATTTTTGAATTATGCAAGGACGAGACACAAAAGACAAACAAGGCATACAATAAAACAGACTTTGGATTACTTACATTCATTGACAACTGGAAGGACACAGCCCATATTCACTCCATATCCGGCCCCCCAGCTAAATACTCTATCCATTTCTCCCATCTTCTTTCATCCAGTATGGAGTTAATCCAGCTCTTTTTGCAGTCTTAAAGAATAGGTCATCTGTTCTAGGAGATGTAGCTGTTTCACAATGTTGATAAATAGGTCAGCAGTAGGACAATAAGACAATTATTTTGTAACCAATTTCTTGTAATAGCTTTTTTGCTTGGGAACAGATGACTTTGAATAAATTGTTGCTATTCTTTTAGTTTTATACTATTCATTCATCACAAGAGAAAATGTTTTATGTTTCAATTATTTGATTGCAATGTGACTCTAATTACACATTTATTTATTTTGATTACTGTATGTATTGCTTTCGTTTTGATTGTTTTATTTCTCTTTGAAAGTAGCCATTGTTGCCTGATATGTAAATTTCATTTCTTCATAGAAACTTGTAACAAAGCACTTCTTTTAGTTAGCATTAGAAAGCATTGGGTCATATCATCTCCCTAATTCATCAGGGATCCTTTGATGTTTTTTGTTTTGATTAGATATAGTATATTAGTAATGTAGCTGGGGAGATAGTGAAGCATCTCAGCGGTCCCCACTTTGAAAACCACGACTGGTGTCAATTGAATGGCTGATTTCTAACCCTCTTTCTCTTTTATCTGCCTGCAGGGTGATCATGGAGAGAAAGATGGCAGCCAGCATTAACATTCTCTCCAAGACCTCCACCATGTAAGTCATGTTTGATCCTGAACGTGACAAACAGCTTGATCCTGTCTGTCTGTCTGTCTGTCTGTCTGTGTCCGTCCGTCAGCTCACACTCTCGCTTAGTTTTGTCTCTTTCCAAGTGGGGCACCAGAGAGTTGTGAGGTGTGACCCTGCCCACGACCAGTTCGTACTAGCTGATCTCGCTGAATCATCCAAAATGCATGAAGTCCAGTGAAGCTGAGACATACCAGTCAGATCCAATTACTCTCTGGTCTTCTCCTACAGCCCTTCACACTGACCTGACGCCAGTGGTGGAAGAAGTCCAACATTCAAAATGTTACTCAAGTCAAAGCACAAAATGATTAGCGTAAAAATATACTTAAAGTAGCAAAAGTCTAAGTACTCAAGCAGAATTACCATTTCAGAATCATAACATGTGCAACGATGTCTCCAAGCTAAAGCTTTGCCACGCAGCAAAGGTCCGTTAAAAATTAAATTAAATTAAATAATAATAATAATAAAGACATTATTAATATTGATAAATAATCTAAATCTGCATTGCATGTTCATGCGCAAAGTTTTTGGGCTTAAAATCTACTACTGCTTGTACCCCTTTATTATTCCTAATAGCCTTTATGTGAATGATTTCCTCCCCACACACACATTTCTGTGTGTTGCTGTCACTGCCGCTGTATCCCACTGGCTCACCTGCCATTGAATGAGGAACCACCGGGGGATTACGTGCAGTAACAATTATCACCCGCCTCCCCGCTTGCGTTCGTAAAGACACTTGACAACGGCGGATGCACCACGGTGGATTCGAACCCCCAGACTCCGTTATTGATGGGCAGCTACTTTATCAATGTTCCAGCACCACTCGAGCACTGGATGTGTTACCTTTTGAGTATTTTGTTTTATATGTAGGCTAAAGATGATTTGTGGTTTAGCACTCCACTCCACGGGCGGCGGTGGCTCAGGGGTATCGTAGAGTGGCTGGATGGGAACCGCAAGGTTCGCAGTTCGAACCCGGGCTTCCCCAGAGTCTGTGTCGAAGTGTCCTTGAGCAAGACACTGAACCCTTAATTGCTCCCGATGTGCAGGTTGGTGCCGTGCATGGTTTCCTCTGTCATTAGTGTATGAATGTATGGGTGAATGTAATGCACAATATATGTAAAGCGCCTTGGATAAAGGCGCTATATAAATGCACCATTTTACCACTGAGCAATCCCATTGTTGAGGCGCAACCTCTCTTTCTAACTCACCAAACTAACAAACTAATGACTAACCGACTGACACACACACACACACACACACACACACACACACACACACACACACACACACACACACACACACACACACACACACACAGACACTTCCTTTTCTTTGCTCTACTTCTCACAAGTTCTCAGTACTCGTTGCCTTGGAAACCACATTTGAGGAGATCTGGCCGCATATAAATGCTTTCATTGGTGTCCCCCCAAACACTAGGAACAAAGAGCTGGCTTGCATCAACAGTGAGCATAATGTTGGTATGCATGGTTGGTTTATCATACCTGTTAATGCATAAACTAAAATTAACATCACTCCCTGGCTGAAAGGTACGGAAGGGTAACTGAGCAATGACAAAGTTCTTTTTTTGTCAGTGGTGGAAAAATTAAGCTGCTGTTTTGATGTTGTAGAAGTAGCAATAGGCCTACCACCATTTAGAAAACACTCACAACATGTTGGTATAGGAAGTTAGGAACACTTACGATACCAATTCGGTACCTTCCCGCATGCTTCCGAATACAGAAATAAATCATCTCGCGAATACTCTATTTTAAATTGTTGGAACTCATGGCACTCATAACAAACCTAATCTACCACTTATCTAAACAGTGAAAAGGAACAACAGTGAAGACAGGTTTACACCAGAGAATATGCAGGGGACCAGGCATGGGGACCTGTGTCAAGGACAGGTCAGGGGTAGCTAACTCCTGATGATAGAGGAGGGGTCTTCATCACCCTGAAGGGGTTTATTTCTCAACAATGACCGCCGGCTCGTCCACCATTTCTTCCCACTTAATAAATAAGTAACCGCGCAACAGGTGCTCCGAGTCTTAGATTAGACAGCAGTCTGTTATCGAGCTCAGACAGCAGTCATTATTAAAACATTACAACACGGCAGAATTCAGTGATTGACCGAATCGGAATCAAGCATTCAACCAAGCCGTGTAATACTGTACATGTTAATAATGCAGTTCTCTAATGCATTGTGGTCTTTGCTTCTTCTTAAGGTATTATTGGAAAGGGGAAGTCCAAGATGCGACGGAAATCCTAATGGTAAGTAAGCGCACTGAAGCCCTCTAACATGATGAAACAGCATGCATAGTACAGTAATATAGTAGTTTGGCCTTCACAGCAAATTGACATGTCTTTCCCGTTGTAGCTGGTGAAGACCAAGACCTCCAGGATCCAGAAAATCATGGAATATGTGAGGTGAGTTCATACCGGAAATATAAAGTCTGTTTCTTACAAGCTCACAATGTAGATCACACTGTGAGCTTGTAGATCGGCTATGTTCAAATGGCCGAGATGTATATACGGTAGGCTAGGGCTGAAGTGTAGGTTTACCCATTCAGCACAGGAACCTCTTTTGGTGAATTAAGCATCATGTTATACTTAAGCTATTGAAAAATAGCAGATCTGCTATTTGTTTCCCTGGAACAACATTTTTTCAGATGGGGGTCCGTGGCCAAATACAGATAATTCTGGGGGTCCTTGACATGAAAAAGGTTGAGCACCACTGACATAGAAAGTAGAAAACTTAACTGATTTAGAAGACACCAACGCGTGACCACAGAGGCCCCCGGGTTTGATTCCCGACAACAAGCAGGGGTTTGTGTCATGGTCGCAGCGGGGAGGGGACGTGAGGGAGAGTGTGAACTGTTCTGAGTGAGCTACTGTACATTCTCCTGGTGAAACTCCTCACTGTCAGCATGTGGCTGGCGTCATAGACATATAAAGGTAGACGCCTCTTCCGGCTCTGGGGCGTGTGTCCTCGAAATATTCCCGAGATTCCTTGCAAAGCATAGCGGAAGCATGAGCAGAAGCCTGCGAAGTTTCCGCATGCGTAAGTCCCGGAAAAGACGCGCTGCGATAGACCAGTCACTTGAGTGGCAGCGAGAGACATGGAGGAGTCACATGAGTGACGTCACTTGGTCAGCGACGCAGCGTGCCTTCAGCACTTCCTTTTGCACACACACCACTCCAACGAACCGCAGCGGCCAATGAGGCATCTATTCATCTATTTAAATACCTATGGCTGCCGTGACGTTCCCTCCCCAGACCAACTGTGGTGGTTTACATGACAGGGCCTGTAATGTACGTTTCACAGTCAAACTTGAAACAAAGTGACTATTTTAGCTATTTCTCAAAGTTGTGCAAAAATTAGATTTTTATGCATGCTGTAGAGACGCCAGGTTCAACGAGGTTAACTCGTAAAGGTTGGAATTGCCAGGCCACTAGCGTACATAAACGCTTGGGGTTGTATTGAATATATATTTAATCCAGGTCTCCCGTGTGAAAAGATGTGATTCAGGGAAAATATTAGACTTTTAGGCCATCAGGCTGAGGTTTTGAATGTTTTTCTTTTTGTGGCTTTCGCCTTTATTTTATATTTTTTATGGAGGTTTTTACAGTAGGCTGACAGGAAATGGGGAGAGATATGGGGGGAAGACAAGACATGCAGTAAAGGCCGTCGGGATCGGGATTCGAACCCGCGGCACACTGCCAGACTGGATTACCAGCCAAGGTGCCTGGACCACTGAGCCATGGCCCAGGCCCAGGCTGAGGTTTTGAGCCACTCTGCTACATATATATTTGTATATGGAAGGCTGTGGCTCAGGAGGTAGAGCAGGTTGTCCAATGATCCCGTGGTGGGTCGGTGGTTTGAATCCCGGCATCTCCTGTCCACATGTCGAAGTGTCCACTGAACGCCACCTTGCCTCCAGTGGTTGCCACCATTGGTGTGGGAAGTGAGGACAATGGCGTTGTCTGTTCGCCGATTCACCTCCCAATGAATGAATGAATGGACCATTGTAAAGCGCTTTGAGTTAGGCACAAATACAATCCATTATTATTAGTATTATGTCAACAAAAAAAGATCTGTGTCGTCACTAGGTCTGTCCACCCCTATGAGAACCCAGAGCTTCTCAGCTTCCTGGTGGAGGAAGGCAGTGTGGCCTACATGAAGTGGATGGACGAAGCCATTCCTGATGACTGACACATCATCTGGACCAGTCGTGGTTACATCAACACAGATTGTTCTAAGTCTGTATAAGGGTTTGAAAGGGCCTCCTTTTGGCCAAGAGACAGAAAGCGTGGCCTTGCTCTTGCATACCACCGCCGTAAAGATTAACCCAAGAATGCACTGAGGAAATCTATAATATATGGTCAGCCAAAGCTGCTCCCATTGAGCTGTCACTTTAAGACTGAGAATGTTGGACTCATTTGTGACTTCCGAGATCGCTTGTTTTGACTTAAAGATGTCTATTAGTAGGGCAAATATCAGCAAGAATGTATATAATTTAAGACCAAAGATTTTACTACATATTTTGATAAACATTTTTCTAAAGTATTTGCTAAAAATAATAATGATAATAATTTATATACTTGTATCAATGTGGTTTGAACAATGAGTAAAGATGAGATATAATATAAGGCTTGTGCCAGACAGAAATGATACCCAACACTGACTGACACAGAACTATGTTAATAGTTAACACTGTCTCTATCTCGCTCTACAAACGCTCTTCTCCTTTCCTAACCGGGATAGGAAATGATATGGAATGCTTTTGTTTTTGTTGTTGTTCTTGTTCTGTGTTGTCATAATGTTATGCTGCTGCCTTGAGAAACTTCTTAACTGCACAGGACTAATGTGATCAAATAAAGGCTAAATGAACAAATCTATCATCAAATCAAATCAATAATCTCTAGATTAGATTTCTTGGTTTATTAGGTGTTGCTTATTCGAAATTATGTTTGGCTATGTTCCCCAAAGTACTGGAGAGACCCCAAACAAAGTAAGTACAACACTAATTTTAACAAAGATGCATCACTGTATCACTAAATGCTAGCAGGCCCATAACTTAAAACACCTGGTCAATTATACAAGATAACCCATAATTAGTGATGTTTTACTTGGCTATAGTTATGATCCTTCTAGTTAAAATGTGGTGGAGTTTGAAATCAATTATGTCAATCGTGAACTGAAGAGAGTAATTTTGTATAGGCTGGTCTACTCAATTTGAGAGATATTGGGTTGATAGTACAAGCAAAAAAAAACAAAGGATGACTAACTGACAAGGCATTTTATACTATACCAAAATACTTATTCATAGCTTAGGCCTATGTATTTTTTATGTATTTGATGTATTACCATGTTTTCTTTTCTTGCTTACTGTAAATCGCTCTGGATTAAGAGTGTCTGCTAAATGCCTAAATTGTACATTATCAGGGAGTCGGGGACTTTGACTATATGTCTTTGTAATTGAATGCTGCTAAAATTGCAAATGTAGCACCGATGGTTATACCGTACATGCAGAGCTTTGCTTTACTGCACTAAAGCTGAACTGGTGGGCTCGGTCTGCAAAAAAAAGGAAACAAGTGTTTCCGGGCATGAGGGCTTAACAATGGAACTGCAGACATGCCTCACTCTGCTGTTGTCTTTGTAGAGCCACCCTAATCCTACTTATGGGTCAGGATATTTAGGCAATTGCGTGCGTGTGTACTTTCATTACTATTACTCGTGAATGTCCCTCCCAGCCATACAAATATCATTTGTGAAATAGACATTGTGAGGATATACGTTTGATGGTTTGAGTTAATCTTACAATTGGGGACAAATGTACATTTGGCATTAGGATTAGGATTAGGCATTTAAAGGTTAGATTTAGAGGTTATATGGTTATGCCTGTCTGTAGTTGGTTGCACACCATGCAGTGTCAGGCAAATAGCAGATATACAAGCTCACATCATTGCTTTGCAATTTAAAAATGGAATGAAATATTGTAAAAATGGCATTTATAAAATTGCTGTTCTACTGTAAATTGTTTAACATAGCCTCAGCCGTGTGTGTGTGTGTGTGTGTGTGTGTGTGTGTGTGTGTGTGTGTGTGTGTGTGTGTGCGTGCATAACCACTGACAACTGTTTCTGCATGTTTTTAAAATCCTGCAGTGTTTCTGAAAGTTCACTAGAGGGAGCTGTGTCAACACGGTCCAACTGTAAACAGTCTCAAAACTTTTCAGACAGGGAGCAAACATATTGTGTGCAGACATTCCCTTTTTTCCTCATTTGATCATTTTTGGGTCCAGTACTAAAAACTGTGGGTCGTGTGGGGATGTGAATATCATATTAATTTTTCATTTGGCTGTGGGTCATAGTAATAATACGATTTATATAGCGATTTATATATAATGTAAACTGTGTGTGTGTGTGTGTGTGTGTGTGTGTGTGTGTGTGTGTGTGTGTGGGGGGGGGGGGGTCAGTCATGATCTTGTATTACATAAGCGTAAACCACACAGAAAGAATAGCTGCTGATTCGTTTATCATGGCACTCAATTAGTAATTATGGACTGGCATAGATATAAACTTAATACATAGGCTACAGTTTTGTTTGGTATAGGCTAGCTCTGGTCCATATCCAATGATTCTATGATTCTGCAGAATCATAGAAGCATTTGCTATGGACCAGAGCTAGGTATAGGCTATTTAAATAAAAAAATTGGTCAAATTAACACATTTTTTATATATGTTTTGGCTTTATTGATAGTTGTACAGTAGGTAGACAGAAAATGGGGGGAAGACACACATCAAAGTTCGTCGGGATCGGGACTTGAACCCGCGACACACTGACACTGTCATGCTGGACTGTCTGTCATGCCAAGGTGCCTCAACCTGTAAACCAGCCCAGGCCTAAATAATGTGATTTCTTAAACAAAATGTGTAAACTTAGAGACAGATGGCTGGGGTCTTTTTTTTTTTTTTTTTCCTTCATGGTGTCATTAAATTCTCCATGGGATACAGGACTGAGAACAGGGTAATTATGGCTAGGCAGCACCAACAGGCACTGACTGATTATAGCTTTCACCCACTGAGTGTGTTAATAAAATGAGGATAATGATTTCTTGGAAGCAGTTGCTAAGTGAGGAGAAGCGATGGTGCAATTGATACAGTGGTTCTCGGAAGCGGTGCCGTGAAGTGTGCTTGAGACTGAAATTTGGGAGATGGGGTGTTATTTAGAGAGTATGATGCCATGATGAACTTTTCATAACGTCCCCTCTGTTCATTTGGAGGTAGAAAATTGTAGAATAGGTTGTAGAATAGCTACTGAAGGCCTACCCAGCAAATGCACTGACCTCTCTCTCTCTCTCTCTCTCTCTCTCTCTCTCTCTCTCTCTCTCTCTGTGTACGCACGCCTGTTTAATATATTAATTAATGATGAAATATGAATATCAGTGTTTGTCAGAGTGATATTTAATATATCACTCTCTCAGTCTCTCTATGACAAACACAGTTACTGCTTGGGTTAGAACCTATTTTTTACAGTCTATGGTTAGAACCAGCATAGAGTATGGGTAGAATACAACGGTAGAACTACGCCCTCTAGCGTTTGTGACGCTATCGTCAAATAGTTCAAAGGCTCGCGCCATTAAACATACAGGTGGTGATTAAATAATCATCTCCTGCTGTGTGACTAACAACAGCAACATGGAGACCGCCTGCAGGGACAGGACCAGTGCTTTTCAGCCCCAAAGAGGTGGGTGAGTTTAATATATTCTAGTATATTTGTTCTTTGGTGTAGAAAAGAAAGCACTAAGGCGGTAATATTAGTTTTTATTTGATATAGGCCTACTATTGACTATACTATTTACATAGCCTTTTTATTTCGCTCCACGCCAACCGCCTTCCCTCGCGGACTTGGCCAGATAGTCATGCCATTACATTTGTTGAACATTAGTCTCTACATTTTATTAAGTATTATCGTCGTGATTTTATGCGTGTGTGTGTACATGTGTGTGTGTGTGTGTGTGTGTGTGTCAGCCAGTGACAGGAGTCTCAGGACGTGAACAAAGATAAGAATGATAATTATGAGACATTGTTATTGTTTTGTAAACTTATGAGCCGCCATTTTGTATGTGCGTCACAGGCTCAGCCTCGGGCAAGCAGAATATGACGGAGAGAGACCCAGAGACTCAGAGAGACAGTTCGGTAGCTAGCCTACAGAGGTGAGTGCACACTGCTGTTACAACACCTTCACATCTGTGTGTTTTTATTCAAAGTTCTAAAATAGTAGGCCTAATGGGCCTGCATGGTTCCCAAACTGGGGGTCGGGTTGTGAGATTAATTAGTTGGGGGGGGGGCCACAAGACATCCATTTTAAGTGGCACATAAAAATAAATGAAATAAGTAATCCTGGTCTCTATACTGCCTTCCCCTCCATCATACTGCCTGATGGAGGGGAAAGGAACTGGTTGGAATAACAGGTTCCTTCCACTCGCTACAACCAGGGAAATTCCCCCCTGTCAGGTGAAAAAGAGCAACTTGGACACTCAGGCATGAAGGAAGCATGAGTTCAAGTCTGTTGCTCTCCCCATGTCCCCCATAATATAGGGGACACACCCTCCGCCAACCTAGTCCCCATATATTATATGGGGACTAGGTTGGCAGAGGGTGTGTAGTGCCCAGGATCACATTAGATAATTGACACAGGGGTGAAAAATGGGTTACAAAATCGTGGGATAAAAATTATTAAAAAGAGCACAACATGAGTTTTGAGTGCAGTTTGTCCAAATACTGTCTCTCTAAATACATCTCCATCTATTAGTTTTGACTGGATTTTTGCATCAAGCCAAATGCACAATTCTCCATCACATCCATTAGCTTTTACTCCATTACATCCAATCACTCAATATAGTTTCCCTGGGCTGAATGTCATGATGCCCTGACTCTCAAATAATGGTTCATGAAGCATGTCATAACAGCCTGTGGCCATTTCAAGTTGTCAACCAGATTCATTCATTCATTCAAACATGGAAAGACTTCACCATGTCAGCCTGAACCGGGACCCAATACTGTTTTACACAAATTACATTCAAAAATTGAAATACCTACTTCATAGTTTCTCAAAATCAAAGCCTGTGTGCGCAAAGATGATCCTCTCAGACAGTGGTTTTCAACCATTTTCATATCAAGGCCCACTATTTATTCACCATTTGAGCCACGGACCACCATTTGATGACATTTAGCCTCTCAGACCGAAAACATGGAATATTTTGTTGTCCACAATTACATGCTGTATTGATGTTGGTAGTAGGCCTATACCATACGTTGATCAAATTAACAATTCTTCCAAATTCCCTAGCCTAATTATGTAGATTTTTTTGTAAATTAAGTAATGCAACAATAATGTACCTCTTGAGAGCGTAAAATGAAACCATATTTTACACTCTCAAGAGTTAAAGATCTAATTAAGGATCCATTTGGTTACCAACTCTCCATTTAGCTGGGGACCACCTGGAACCCGGGCCCTCAGGGACCACTGGTGGTCCCCGGACCACTGTTTGACAACCACTGCTCTTAATCCATTTTGGACGGGAACCCCTTTTGGTGTTTTAAACATTATTATGTTATAATTTAGCTATTGAAAAATAGCAGATCTACAAGCTCATAGGTGGCGCGCTACGAGCTTGTAGGTCTGCTATTTTTGAAAAAATCGTGAAAATGTGCCACAAATCCTGACAGAAAACTAAACATCAAAATGTGTATGCCGTATGAAGTGGTATGCTTCATATACATTTGATTTAGTTTGTGTGACACTCGTTTGTATGATATTAGGCATTACATTTACAAGAAGAAAAACATAAAAAAGGTAAAATATGGAGATACAAAGCAACTCTGCCCGACAGCAAGACATTTTAGAACTGTATAGTGCACTAAACCTCAATCTGTTTGCAAAACCCTCACAAAGTGGG
Organism: Protomyctophum bolini; assembly: GCF_963924005.1. Taxonomy (NCBI): domain Eukaryota; kingdom Metazoa; phylum Chordata; class Actinopteri; order Myctophiformes; family Myctophidae; genus Protomyctophum; species Protomyctophum bolini. The sequence goes on along the minus strand of NC_137883.1, from coordinate 24,622,486 downwards.
CCTGTGCTGTGTTTCCCTCCATCCAATTGGCACAAATAGGCATGTACGTAGGCCTATGCCTGATTCACAAACAGTGAGACAGACAGTGGAGTACTGTAGACCTTTTCGGCTTTTATATCCAGTCCAACACCATCCTTTTTGTTTAATCGTAGTTGTATCGTAGGGCCTGGGCTATTCCAAAATATTTTGCTATCCGCTCAGTCTATCTATAATTGAACATTCCCATTTCTGTTCTAATTGTGAGTGAGATGTGACATTATGCTGCGGTTGTATATGCAATTGGAATTTGTCTAAGCCAAATACAAAATTGTAATAAATTGTATAGTGATTCAGCCTCAAAATGACATGTTTTTCCCCACTATCAGTTTGTCACCCCAGGAAGCCTTCTATACTGATATGATCCTGGAGGATGTATTTGGACGATTTGCCACCCTGTTCTGGGAGTGGAGCGGACCGGCCCATATCAGATCCAGCATAGGACTACGGTAGGTTTACAATGACATTAAATGTTACTTCATGTGTGTAAACTGTCACTCTGAACTCTGAACTGTGGCTTGTGAAAACAGGGTTTGAATATGGGGATTTGGTGTTCTATAATAATTTTATAATTTGCGGGGATTATTGAACTGAATTCCGTTGTGTGAGACAGTATTCTTTCCTTTCTATTCTATGCCGGGGCTGTGATTGTTTTAGGGGTTTGGTGTGTTATTGTGTCAGACTAGTCTGATTGGTTGGTTTTATTCTTTAAACATTTTGTCATAGGCCTAATAAGACTCTTGACTGGCACCCTCGTATATAGCCAACACACCTCATATCTCAGACAAAGCCCATTTTGACAAATCATATAGTGATCTTTTACCTTACTGCGGTCTAGAAATCTAGCTTGAAAACTATCTTTCAGAGGCCGTCGGCACCTGGTTGATAGCACTGACGTGCCAGATGCATTTGTCTGGCAAAGCCCAATAGGCCACGAAGCATGGACCAGCCCCATGTGTGTAATGAATGATACATTGGATTCAAATGTGTTTTCGGACCACTGACCTCTCTCCGAGTTCCTTTTTCATGTCTCTCCTTTGCAGCACTGCCATGTACAGTATGCATGTATGAATGTTGAATGTGCTACTGTATGATAGACCTGAGATCCTATCAGTTTCTGACCTTGTAGAAGGCCTATGGATCCCTCGCATCACCAAGCTCATTATGCCAAGTTATGTCAAGGTTCTATTTATTTTATTTATTTCTTCAACCCCAAAGCCTTTGACAATTGAATTTTCATTACTACAGTGTATATATACCTGAATGAACTGTTCCCCTGTGCAGTTTGTCTTCTCCTCCTTGTGAAAAGAAATGTGAAAAAGGATACATGAATATTTTAGCAGTAGTATCATGATTATGGAAATATAGTTATTTTGTGAATTTGAATTTATTGTACTATTGCCAAAAAGGAAAGAGAGAAGAAATAAAGGACAAGAGGGTCATGTCACATGCATATTATTTAAACTAGTCCTTACCCGTTCTGATATATGAACACCAAATTAGGTACAGTGTGGGGTAATGTGATGTATTGATCACATTATTGTTCGGGAGGGAATTGTTAACGGATGAGCTTGGGAAGTGCACAAAGTTACTATTATTAGGCAAGTGGTGTGCAGAGAATTCCATGGGGGGCGTCTGTGTATTCCTGGGACTCACATAAATACGTCGATGGCCCGGGGGCACACCTTAGCGCACAGCCGCGGACAGAAGAAGCTGACGCCCGACGTCATTCCGGCTTTTTAGACAGCTGGTGGATGGAAAAGAAGCTCCACCCCCTGAGCGTTTCCGGGAATCTGTCCGTCGCGTCAGTCAGCCGTGTCGGGCGTCGGGTGTCAGCTTCTTCTGTCCGCGGCTGTGCGCTAAGGTGTGCCCCGGCCCGATGTGTGTCTGAGACACGCACGCACACACGGCACTCACGGTTTGGTTTTGACATGGCAGCACAGCCCTGGGCGGCATGACTGGCAGGCGTTTGCGGGTGTTTACGCAGCCCTATAGGGATTTTGAATGACGCGCGCGACCCGTTGTGAGACGAGGCGATGTTTTAGTTTTTTTATGAATTGTCTTTTATGACATGCGGTGCAGTAGGCTATCCGCTATTGTAACATTGTCATTGATGCGCGAGTGACTACAGGATTCCCCCCACGCACCACAATGCCTGTGGTGTCACCCGCGTTTTGAAGTGATATCGAGCAAACATTGCAAAGTTGTCGCTATGATATCGGGGAGGAAGCGAGAGTGAATCCATGTTACTTATCAGTGTGGCCGAAGCCAGGCTAGAGGACTTGGGGACTGAAGGTGCGTTCAAAGCAGATATAATATAATATGTTTCAGTCACTTCACTGTGGTTGCGCGCAGGTCAGTGTTGGTTATAAAATAAGTCCTGTCGCGCCAGCTCACTCGTTTCCATGCAGGAGCTGTAGCTGTGTTCCCCCTCCCTAGTGGTGGAGTATATTTGCGATATATGGCCGTGGTGGAATGTTAACAGTCCATTCCACTGAGTGGCAAGTGCGTCACAATGTGTCGGCAGTGGTGTCGCTGGGCCAGGCGCCAAATTGTATAGGCCACCGTTTGTTGTGGTGCGGCTGTAGCCGAGGAAGCATGGCAGTGGGGTTACACCGAGAACAGTGGCCTGTGATGCAGGTGTCAAATTGAATTGTGTGAAAAGTCGGAGCGATTGGTGCAGACAGTGTTTCATACATTCATTCAAACAGACATGAGTGAATTATACTTTGATGAAATGTCATGTGGGGCTTATCCATGGCCTCTACCTTGGTAGTACCACTTTTCACCACTAGAGGAGCTCGTTGGTCTTCCTAATTGCTCCAATTGACACTGGGAGTGTTCTGGTATTTCTCTCTTATGGGGGTCTGGCCTGATGCCATACCACAGTGGGGGTCCACTTGGGATGAAATTAAACCTTCAGAGAATCCCTGCATTGCTCATGAACACATCATTTTGTTCAGTTAACCTTATATTATTGCCTAATATCAGCACTTGTGCTCAGCAATTATACTCTCTTATTATAAATAAAGATAATGGTAATGCTGGTGCAGACTTAGCCTAAACATGTAATAACGGCGTTAACTCTTAACCTGTATGCCGCCAGGAAAAGTGCCAACTGTGACAAGCCCAGTTAACCCATTGAGACCTGAGGCCGATTCTACAAATGTCTTCAGTTTTCTGAAAATGTTATGTTGCTACAGGTATATCAGTGGTACTGTTTTCTACATCAAGGACCCCCAACATGATGTGTATTTGTATACAGTTCAGTTATACGCCCATCTCAAAAATATTTAGTTCCAGGGGCCTGCAGAAACAAAGATTTGAGTTTAAAAAGTTTGCTTAAAATTAAAACACATTATATTCAAAGATTGGCACAAAATATCACGATTTTTTTCCTCGGCTGCTTTACCGGTTTAAATGGGTTAACAATGTTACATACCGTTTGTAATAGGTTTCCACTTAGTAAATTCATATCACGTACAGTAGCATTTTGCAATAAATCTTTCACCTCTACTCCCCTCTGTTTCGACTTTGATTAAAGGACAAGATGTTGATTAACTGAGCATCAAGTCATTAATTGGAAAAAAGAAAATGCATAAATACTTGCCAAATAATGGAGGACATTGAGCTGTCTTCACCTCACCGTGCTCTTTGAGGGCGATGGCACTACTGATCTCCCACTGGGGAGGGAACAGAAAGGAAAGTTGGTGCAATAGGCCAGTAGTTCCCAAAGTGGGAACTTAGAGATCTGCTACTTTCGTAGTGTGATGCAAAATGTTAAAATGGGTTTCTGCCCGATAGCAACGATGTGCAAGCAGGTCAGGCAATGGGTATGAGGCAGTTAAAAATAGCAGCATATATATACTGTGTCGTAAAATGTGTGGGGTCAAAATGGCAGCAGATTCTATATGGTGCAGCATGCATGAGCAGAAACAGATAAGGGACTACATCTCAGAGGCACGGGGAGCCTTGTGTATATCTGCAAACTTAGCTGTAATTCTGTCCAATCAGATTCAGTATGGTAGTGTATGTTGGTACTCTCTCTCTCTAGAGTCTAGGAGGTCGTCCTCAGACGAGCCCTCCATCGTCTCTTCCAGTCATACTGGTTCTCAGTTCACCTGGCCAGCTCGTTGGTGCTTTGCGCTCCTGCGTCTTTATTGAGTACATGCCCATGTCTTGGTTCCCACAGCACCACTTTGCTGGCTGGCAGCTCTTGCAGTGTCCTGCTAGTCTCATTCTCCTGCTGCTATTTTCTCACTCACCCTTGGTATTCATTTTTCTTTCTTTTTTTGAGTGGTGCAACCACTCCTATGGGTCCCTGCCTGGGTCTGTCCGAGCACGAAATAGCTTTTTTATTGGTTTTCACAACCAAGTGTCACTGTTGTGCAGACTAACACACACACACACACACACACACACACACACACACACACACACACACACACACACACACACACACACACACACACACACACACACACACATATTTGGGGTGGTACAGTGACAGTACAGTAGAGTGAGGAGCCCCCACCGGGAGGAAGCAGACTGAGCCTTCGTGCTACTCCTGCCCTAGCCCCCAGTGCAGCTCTCCAACGTAGAAGCACTGGGCCCTAGCGGTAAGAGGTGGGACTGCAGGCGGTCCTGTGGTCCCCTGCTGTGAAGCTGGGGTTTAACCAATTTAGCAGATCTGTTATTTTTGAAAAATCTTGAAAATGTGGCGCAAATCTTTGAATATATATATTCTTTCCACGCGAATATTTTTTTTTTTTTTCTTTTTTTTTTTTTAATACTGTTTTTATTAGGCATTTTTGAAAGACAATTTCAGATTTAGACAATGATAATAAGTAATTCAGTTAAATAAAAATGAAAAAAATAACAGGCAATGTAAATGTTCCACATACAGTATAATAAAAAAAGACATAAGTGTAAAACAAAAAAAACAGTTAAACAATGACAAGTGTGAACAGACAAACAAAACAGACAACAGGACAGACACTCTTGCTCTCAAACTACCAACATGTGAATTAAGTAAATTAGACATTCTTTTTTAAATAATAAAAAATAAAATAAAGAAAAAAACACTCAGTTCCTTTTCTTTCAGTTCCTTTTCTTTCTTTCCAATTTTCTATTGTGCTATCTATTGTGTAGGAGGGGTTAGCGTGCACCTATTAAAATATTCAATGAAGGGTTGCCATGTCTGGTAGAACCTATCTTCACTCCCTCTCAATTCAAATTTAATCTTTTCCAATTGTAAGTAATGCATAACATCCTTCATAAGTGAAGTGTGAGTTGGAACCTGTGCTTGTTTCCAATTCAACAGTATCAGTCTGCGAGCCAGTAGAGTCACATATTTTACCATGTTATATTGGAAAGTAGACAGTTTGACCCCGGGCCCTGTGACTCCCATAATTGCTGTTAGTGGATCCGGGTCAAAAGGTTTTTCAACAATGTCTGACAGTGATTTAAATATATTTTGCCAATATGATCTTAGTTTTGTGCAATGCCAGAACATATGAGCTAGAGTGGCCGGCGACTGGCCACATCTGTCGCAGGCTGGATTCACATTTGGATATATTCTGTTGAGTTTTTCCTTTGACAAATGTAATCTGTGTAATATTTTAAACTGTATAAGACCGTGCCTGGCACATACTGAAGAAGAGTGCACAAACTTTTGAGATGTAGACCATTGCTCGTCAGTGATGGATATTCCTAAGTCGTTTTCCCAAGCAGTTTTTAAATACTCCAAGGAGGCATTATTATCTAAACATGAGAGAGAGTTATAAATAATAGAAACACCTCCTTTGAGCAATGGGTCAGGTAGAAATATAGATTCCATTGATGAGTTGGGAGGTATGTTTGGAAATGAATCAGTGTGTTGTGTTAAAAAATGTCGTATCTGTAGAAATCTAAAGAAATGTGATTGGGGTAAATTGAATTTGCGTCGTATTTGTTCAAAGGTCGGAAATAACCCATCAATATAAAGATCTTTGAAGGAGTGAATACCATTTCTATGCCACACTTTAAATAATGAGTCAGAGAGGGACGGTAAAAAAGCATGGTTAGCGACCAGTGGTGCGCGCACAGAGCCCGGGTGCCAACCGAAATGCTTTCGTATTGAGAGCCAAATTTTGAGAGAATGCGAGACTATCACGCGAATATTTTTAACTCAAATCTTTGCAACATATTTTCAGTCCACAGCCAAATACAGATACTTCTGGGGGACGTGAAAAGGGTTGAGCACAAACAGAGGCTTTCCAGCAAACTTAGGATTTAGAAGCAATTTATTTTAGAATCGGCCTCAAGTCTAAATCGGTTAAACCCACAACCTCCATGATGATGGGCAAGGCCTTTACCACTGCGCCACCCGAGTGCTCTTGGTGTTCCATCATACAGACAGATTCTTGTTGGTAACATGTTGCTGATAAGTACTGCAACATTCCGGTGTAAAGACTTCTGCAGGCTTGGTTTCAGGGTCCAGCATTCACTGCCATAGAAGAACAGACTTGCATAGAAATTGTACAATGCATTTTATACAACTGATCTTGCCTGATCTTCTATTGACACATTGTAGAATGTAGATTGTGTGATTCGTGCCCGAGGTCACGTCTCACCTATAGAAGAGGAACGTTATATATATATAGTGCAGCTTTAAATCATTTAGACCATAGCTCTCCTGATGCCAATGGACAGCGCACACAGACCGTCATTCGATGGTTCAGTATGGAATAAATAAATCATGAAAGCAATTGTAATTTGGCCACTATAGTTTGAAGAGAGCACAACCAAGGCCACTGGTTGTGGTTGCCAAGGAAACCCTAAGTGCAAGCAGACCTTGGAGCTCAATCATTATGAGACAGCTCGATGAGACCACAGTGGGGCTGCAACAGTTGATCCGATCATCCAGCTAATCAATTTGATCAGTTATTATTATTATTATTATTGTGGGGGTGTGTGTAGACTAGAGGGGCTTCTTGTCTTTATTGATAGTTACAAGTGAAGATGGACAGGAAAGAGGGAGAGAGAGAAGGGGAGAAACATGCAGCAAAGGTCGTCATGAACGGGACTCGAACATGCGACACGCTGTCAAGCCAGAGGCATGTGTCTACTCTGGACCACTAGGCCAGTGGGTGCCCCTGCAAGCTGGGTTCCAGAACAGTGGCGATAAGGGCTATAAACCAACCTTAACCTACGCAACGCTTTGGAAACCAATCCTGCCAAAACTGAGGAGATGTTGAATGATCATAAGTCATAGTTTGCCTAGTATGCATGCACGAGCATGGATACATGCTTGGGGACACTTCCTCTCAATGGATTAATTCCTGTGTGACAGATGACAGAGGTTTGACAAGTGTCACGCTGCTCCTTGATTAAAACATTTTAGACCTGAGGAGGATTCTACAAATGTCTTAAAAACCTATGTTTCTATGTTAGTTGTTCTCAAACATTTTTATGTCAAGGACCCCAAAATATTATATGTAATTGACTGCGGATCTGAAAATATGTTGCCCCCAGAAGCAAAGATTTGAGTTATAAACATTCGCTCGGAAAGAATATTTATATTCAAAGATTTGCCCCTCATTTTCACGGCACTCGGCGCTATGAGCTTGTAGATCTGCTAAAGCCTATTTTTCAATAGCTAAATTATAACTTAATGCTTAAAACACCAAAAGGGGTTCCCGCCCTGATTAGGATAAAACATAATCATCACCTCTCTGTCTGTCCTGCTGCCATCGGAGCCACATGAAGGATGATTCCTTTGGTAAATGATGTGCACGGTACACACACACACACACACGTACGCGCGCACCGTGCTTCCTCTAAAGCACCAGTATACTGTACTGTATATCGTTGCTGTTGCAGATACCTCTGATCTCCATGTTTCAACTTTTTTATGTGTTTTTGTAAATGCTACTAATCAGATCTGCCTGATAATATTCTCAAAATAAGACAGTTTCTCGCTCAAGCTAACACTGAGAGACGAGCCACACTTTTCATGCTGGATTACTGTTATGTTCTTACAGTAGGCCTACTGTGTGTCTATTCTTGCAAAAACATAAAACTGACTAGCCAAATAACTGTCAGTTACAATTCAACAATTAATCTGCTTCATACTGACCAAGGCCAGAAGGAGAGCTCATTACACCAATTTCACCATCATTTCAGGAGCTGCCAGCTATTTTAAGATCAGATTGCTTTGTGAATCTCTTGAAGGCCTTGCACCCAGGTATTCGTCAGCTTTGCTTTTGAGGTGGAAACCAGCAGACCCTATAGGATTACCACAATATAGAAATAATTGCAAATATAATCCTGTATTTCACTTGAGCAGAGGAAAAAAATAATAACTAGAACTGCACTCTGTCGAGTGCATACTTGCTTGTTGCACACTAGTAGGCCATGAATGGCCAACTAGTGCGCAAGCAGAGCGTGCAAGTATTTTCGACTGCTGTAAACTGTGGAATCTCAGTATCTCTGTGAAGGAACGTTTGAAATGTCTAATTATTAGGTGTAACTATTTGCTACCAATCTACTTTATGCATGTAAACACCTAGTATTATTAAGTATGGTTCAAGTTTCTATCTATATAAGAAATACACTTTTATCAATTTAGAAATATTCTAAATCCCTTTTTAGTTTTTCAAAGAAAAATAAATCATTGATATGTGATGAAAAACCCCCAGATATATGGTACATAATGTTGTATTACTTACGTCATCATTGAGAGCAGTTATACATATACTATATAGAGTATGTAGTTGTAAGTTGATTAGCGGTATACTGTGGTTACTTTGCGCCAAAAACCGTGCCAGCCAACCCGCCACTTGATGCGTATGCAAATAAAACAGCAGGTTTGTGCCTGGTTTGCTGGGACCAGATTACATATTGAGAGCTAGTGATACATATACACACCATGTACTCTGGTCCCAGCAAACCAGGCACAAATTTGCTGTTTTATTCGCATACGCATCAAGTAGCGGGTTGGCTGGCACGGTGCACACAGACCGGGCAAAATTATTACTTGCGCGCTCTGCTTGCGCAAGTAAATATCTGAAGAAGCTGTAATCCTGGGTGCTACTCTCCCTTTCCAACCTGGGGAGAACCCCAAACTGAGCTCATGCTTCCCCTCAATGCATGAGGAGAGAGCAGGCCTCTTATCACATGACAGGGGGCAGTTTCCCCGGTAGGACTGCAAATCCTTGGAACATGTGACGTGTTTAAAACCTAAACACCAGTGTGTGTAATAATTAATTACCAAATGTTTATTTATGGATATGAAATACACTAGAACACAAGTCACCTCAAACACCCAGTGTTCTAATTCTAAACACGTATATGACTGACTTATATAAGATTGTAAAAAACTAAACACAAAGTACAAAAGTAAAAGTAGACATTGTGCAGAATGGCCTATTTCAGGTTGTCAAATCTTTTGAAAAGAGCTGATCTGCAAAATCTGCAAACTGAGCTGGTGGAACCGCAATTTTCACTACTTTTGAAAAGTTGCCTTGACCATTTCCGCCTATAATGACATGCCCAAATCAGAAACACGGCAGGTTGAGGGTGGTTAATGTAGCATGCAGGACAGCTGGGAGAGTAAGCTGATTTCAAGGGCCATAAATGTACCCTATGAACCAGGATAACGTGGCTGTATAGGGCGGAAACCCTGTTTGTCCAAAACCATACGTTTTATGCAAATTGCAAAAAAAAATCCTGCGATCCAACTGACCCTGTACTACTAGTGTATATATGTTATATTTTCCATTGATTAAATATTTATAAAAACCCACAGACAGACTTAACCACTTTAGCTACTTTTGTCTTCTTTTTTTTTTGGAGAAATGTGAAACTACTGATTTCGATTTTTGTTAAGATTGTTTTATGTCAAAGTTTCTACCATGTGTGCTATAATATACTAGACTATATGTACTATATTATAGTGTGAAAGATCCATTCAACTATTAGCAGTGCTCTTGGTGAGGTGCTGCTTTGCCCCGGCCCGGGGCGTGTGATCCTGGCCCTGGTGTTGGTTCGTTGTAAACACATTAGCAGATAGCTGCCTCCTCCATTACTGCACACACACACACACACACACACACACACACACACACACACAGCCCATCTTTCATCCCTACTTGGCATTTACTACACTGTCTGCTTACTAATTACACCAGTCTATCGATCATCTCCAGACATATTTGCTCTTAAATCTCCTAAAATAAGATAAGTAATCACAGAACAGATATGCTGTGCATTGTGCAATCATCATAGTCTTCATTTAACAGAGTTTAAATTAGCATGGGCCTTTTTTTCCTCTTCTGTGTGAACTGTGAAGTCATAGCTACTGTACTGCATTTTGGTCATTTTGTTGTGTGTGTGTGATTTCAGCGCATTAGTATGTTGGTGTCTGTAATGGCTGATATGGTATTATGATTGTGTAGTTGGAGTTTTAACTAGCTCTGATACTCCTTCCATCCCTGTACAGCAGTGATTCTCAAACTTTTAATTTCAGGGATGCCCTATAATTTATGCATTAGGCCACGGACCCCATTTGATACTATTTATCTGTACTGTAACATGTGCGACCCCAATCTGAGAACATTATTGTTAGACATTAAGTGTTCATACTGTGTATACGGTCTGTCTTCACACCACCACCGGTCTGCTGCACACAACAACTCCTTTCACTCCCGTGACTCCATTAATAATGAAAGTTTCCGATATTTGCCAGAGGCTGGCCGTTCGGGGAGCAGCCAACCCGCTCCACGAACGTATTATTATTTTGGCTGATCGCCACAACCTAGCCTACCCCTAAGGGCCGATTCATACTCCTATTTTACCGCTGTAGTGCCGAAATGATTTCGGCTCGTCAGAAATTTACAGTAGCACCGAAGAGTTCACTTTAGGACGGTACCCCCCCCCCCCGAACCTCAAATGACGTCACATTGTAGGCTCTACAGCGCCGAACCGACTTTTATTGGGCTCTAAAATAGGAGTATGAATCGGCCCTAACGCCCTACTTGATCATACTACGGAAAAGCATCAAAAGTATCCAAGCTCAAAATCTTGAACTTGTCGATCTGCTACCTTTGGTATTTTTGAATTAGAATTTTGAAAGGTGGCGGTTTTGGACATAATGCCTATGACGTTTCCACCACAACAGAGACGATATTCACAATGACATTCAATGTGTTTGCACAGAAGGTTGTAGATCAGATATTAATGACACTGAAAATAACACCTGCAGAAGGCCAATTGAACCACACTGCTCCTTTTCTTATTAAAAAGCCAGATTTAAAAAGCCAGACGGGTGTAAAGGAGCAACTTGGACACTCAGGCATGAAGGGAGCATGAGTTAAGTCCGTTGCTCTCCCCAGGTTGGCGGAGGGTGTGTAGAGCCCAGGATCACAGTAGATGATTGGCACAGGGGTGAAAAATGGGTTACAAAATCGTGGGATAAAAAATATATAGAAAAAAAAAAGAAGCCAGATTTATACTGGTATCGCCTCCAACAATAAGCCAAATGTACACGCTCACAAGCTTGGCTGTATTGGTGTACAACACCGTGGAAATATTGACTGGAATACAGAAAGCAATGGAGCGGAGCATGGCATATCTATTTGTTTTGTAAATATTTTCCTATATACTGTACTGTACCATATCAGGCAAGAAACATACAGATGCAGGAATAAACTAGACTGCTCTAATAATTGTTCAGTCAGAAGATACGATAACCCTTTATTGATTCCCTGAGGGTAACTCTGGTGTCAACAGCCTGTGGATAGGAATAATGGTTGATTTTGATATTTCACTCTGACTGGCCGATTCATACTCCTATTTCATCGCTGTTTCGGCGCTGTAGTGCCGAAATGATTTCGGCTAGTCAGAAATTTGCAGTAGCATTTGCAGTAGCACCCGAAGCTTTTATTCAGCTCTAAAATAGGAGTATGAATCGGCCCTTATTCTCATTATTTAACCCATTAAGACCTGAGGCAGATTCTACAAATGCCTTCTAAATCCTAAAAGTTTTCTGAAAATCCTATGTTTCTATGTCAGTGGTGCTCAACCTCTTTCATGTCGAGGACCCCCAGGATTATCTGTATTTGGCTGCAGACCCCCATCTGAAAATACGTTGCACGCACGCATGCACGCACGGCCAAAACAAAACACGCGTGTTTGTGGAGTTGCATAGTACACGCCTGGAAAGTTGCTTGGCATTCACCAGACGTTGCAAGGTTACGCGGGGTGGATGAAGGGAGCGAGGGAAGAGTAATGGCCCTCTGCCTGAGTGCGTAAGCATGCACTAAAGGTGATTGCTTTCTTCCTTCCCTCATTTCCTTCTCCTCATGCCCCCCTCAGATCCTTCCCTGCACGCTTTCCAGTCGGTGTGTTGTCCTCGTGTGTGACAGCAGCTCACCGCATACACAACATTACTGCACGTACAGTACGGTACATGATGCTGTAGTACTGTACACCACACGATAAATCGAAGGGCATGTTTTTATTTTATTTATTAAACTTGTTTTCATTAATTGACTTAATATTATTAGTAATAGATAAAATAGCCGATCTGCAACTGCACAAGCTCAGCCTCGCATTGTGAGCTTGAGCTTTGGTTGTTTTTTCTTTTTTTCTTTTACATTTCTGTCATCGATTGTCGTATTTAAATTGATATTTTAGCCATGAAAAATAGAACTTCATTATTTTAGTGATTACTTTATTACTGTTTCACTATACATGCCCTGCATTCTGTTTGTGTGTTGCAGGCATCCATTCAAAGGTCTGTCACTGTGTGCGGTGGGTCGGTGATCATCTACCTGCCATGCTCAGGATGTCAGCTCTGGGAGAACAACAACAACAACAACACTTGGTGGAAGCATGAGAGAGAGAGAGAGAGAGAGAGAGAGAGAGAGAGAGAGAGAAACAGACAGGAGTGAGGTGACTCGCTTCCTCTCCTCCCGCACGGCTACGTCTCCCCCCCACCCTCTTTCTCTCCTTCGCTCTCTCACTCTATCCCGGTCGGCGCTGCTTGCTGAGCTACGTGCGGACTCTGTCATCACTCACACTCACACACTACAGCGTGCTGCTCGGGCTGCTGGCTGGCTCTCTCTCACTCTCCAAGCTGGTGGTGGACGGTGGTGGCTGCGAGCAGAAAGACGCCTCGAAGCCAACGTTGCAACACACCCACACACACAGACACACAACAAGATGCGGAGACAAGAGAGCATGTCCTCTGACTCCCTGCCAGGTAAGCAGCCGCGCCGTTTAGAACTCTATCATCCGACATGACATCTCCTCTCAAAAGCAGCATTCTCTTTATTCTGTTTACACTTAGTTTCCTTTTCTTCTACTCTTCGTGGTTTTTCCCTCCACAGTATTGTATCTCATTAGTGTCTATTTAGAACGTTCTCTTTAGTCTCTTTGCACTTAATTTCCTGTTATTCTATATTAATTTACGTTCATTACATTTATTCATTCATTCATTCATTACATTTACTGTTCTTCTACATTCATTGCAGTCTATAGAACAGGGGTTCTCAACATGGGGGTCGCCAAATTATTTTGGGGGGGTCCCCAGATAATGTTTTTTTTCTTCTTTTCTTTTTTGCAACTGAATGGCTGGAAAATGGAAATTAAGAGTTTACATAGTACACATATAACATGCACAAACTTTACTTAATTATTATATCTGGTTTCACTATTTATTTATGATGTATAATTTCTTCATTATTAAGGTTATTGCAGTGGTCAATTTGTATTGGGTGAAGGGGGGGGGCGGGGGTCGCGAGACGTGGCCAAAGCATTTCCGGGGGTCCCCAGCCTAAAGGTTGAGAACCCTTGTATTAGAAGAACATTCTCTTGTCTTTAGTCTCTTTGCAATTCATTGTTCTTCTTTTACACTCCGTCGTTGGTCTTTATCTTCCTCTCCACAGAGAATTGTCTATTTATTTATTTATTTTTAATTCATCATTTTATCATCTAATATCTCAATTCCCTCTCCAAACAACTATTTCTGTAGCTGTTTTTTGTCTTTGGCTAGTTTCCAGTTTGTACTTGACGTCTTGGAGGTGATAACCGTGTTTGTACAAGAAAACAAGACGCAAGGCAGTAACTTGTAGGCTATAGCACATTTCAACAACATGGCAACTCAATGTGCTTTACACAGAAAACAAGAGACAAGGCAGTAACTTGTAGGCTATCGCACATTTCAACAACATGGCAACTCAATGTGCTTTACACAGAAAACAAGAGACAAGGCAGTAACTTGTAGGCTATCGCACATTTCAACAACATGGCAACCCAATGTGCTTTACACAGAGCATGAGGGAAAGGAAACGCTATTATTCAATGGTAATAGGATGCATTTAAAAATAAATAACATAACCGTTACAGTGCAGAAGAGAAATAATAATTATATATTCTTTTGAAAGTAACTCAATCAAAGGCAGTGGCAAACAGAGAGGTCTTTAGTTGTGTTTTTAAAAGAAATAAGGCAGGCAGACCTGCAGTTTTCTGGGAGTTTTCTCCAGAAATGCGGGGCATAAAAAGAGAAAAGTAAAGCGTACTTAAGAGTTAATTCATGCATATTTATTTTGGGTTTTGTCCCAGTCCTTTCCTAAGCCAATAGTTGGATGACCACAACGGCTCCCTGCGAAGGCACCAGGAAATAATTCCCCATTAATTTCCCCCATAGACGTTTCAAAAAGTGTTTATATAAAGACCTTTAAGGCCTCGGATAAAGCCAACTCAGCAGGTGACAATTCATGTTTTAATTAGAAAGACCAAAAAAGGGCAGGGTACAACACTTTCTTTTGTTGTTTTTCTTCTTTCTAATTATTTGTTCAGCTCAAAAAAATGTTTATTGTCATGAGTTGTCACTTGCCGAGTTGGCTTTGTCCGAGGCTTTAAAGGTCTTTAAATACTATACCTTTTTAAACGTCTATGGGGAAAATGCATGGGGAATTATTTCCTGGTGCCCTCGTCGTTCTGAAAGGGGTGAACTATCCCTTTTTTAAAGTGGAGCTATAGTAAAAATGCAGATGGCATGCAGTGCTTGGAGGAGTGAAGCGAACACTGCTGTGTTCCACACAAACTGCTTCATGCAGTGACTGCACCGCGCTGCCCCACAGCAGCACAGATGCACACTGTGCTGTTGGAGTAAACATGAACTAGATCAATGCATGCTGCATTCTGCTGCCCTAGATAACACAACGAGACACGCCACTTTAAACTCCCCTTTTGTCTTCATTTGTGTTCTTCTGTGTTTTTGTGTGTTGCCGCGTTTTTTTTTTCTCCCTTTTTTTTGCATTTAGACCTGAGGCAGATTCTTCAAAATGAATGCCTTTCAAAAAAGTTCTCAAACTTATTTTTTGTGCCAAAGACGCTCTCCTGTTTTGAATGGGTTAAGAGTACAATCTTGGCGGCAGTGGCTCAGGGGTAGAGTGGCTGGATGATTCGAACCCGCGCTCCCCCAGAGTTAGTGTGAAAGTGTCCTTGAGCAAGACTCTGAACCCCTAATTGCTCCCGTTGTGCAGTGTTTTCTCCGGCATCGGTGTGTGAATGTGAGTCAATGGGTGAATGTAATGCACAATCTCTGTAAAGCGCCTTGGATAAAGGCGCTATATAAATGCACCATTTTACCATTTTCAATCAATTTGTTATAGGTAGAGTGTAATTGGAGATAATTCATTTTGTGGGAATTAGGTCCATACATAAATAACAAATTAGTTTTCTTGGGTTTGTTTATGCAGTCTCTTCTTGGTTGGTATGGGGGTGATAAGGATGCTGTTGTTTATGCATTTAAGGTGTGTGTGTGTGTGTGTGTGTGTGTGTGTGTGTGTGTGTGTGTGTGTGTGTGTGTGTGTGTGTGTGTGTGTGTGTGTGTGTGTGTGTGTGTGACATGGAGAGCTGAGCTCTGAAAGTGTTTGCATCATGGTTAATGATAACTTGTGAACGTGTTCAACTGAGCTGAATGCTGGATTACATCATTGCTGGTTGTTGTTGTTTTGTTTGGCGTGGCCATCATTATGCCTGATTTATGTTGTTGCTGTCGGCAGAAACCTCATATCTCTCCATATTTTTACCTTTTCGTGTATTTCTGTACATGAATGTCCCACTTGATCCCATACAACTACAGCGTCACACAAAAGCATCAAAAGTAGCCAATCTGCAAGCTCAAAATGAGGCACAACGGGACACGTTTTGAGATGGTAGATGTGCTGCTTTTGCTATTTTTGAACTATAATCCATTAAGACTTGAAGTCAAAATTTAAAAAAAAATCTTCTAATTCATGACAGTTTTCTGAAAATGTTTCTGTATCAGTGGTGCTCAAACTATTTCATGTGAAGGAACCCCAAACTTATACAGTAATTTGGCTGCGACCCCAATCTGAAAATATGTTGTCCCGACGACCCCCAAGAAGCAAAGATTTGAGTTAAAAACGTTCACCCTGAAAGAGTATATTCAATGATTTGCGCAACATTTTCACGATTTTTCAAAAATAGCAGATCTACAAGCTCACCGCGTGGCACTCGGTGCCGCTGCTATGGGGTCTGCTATTTTTCAAAAGCTAAAGTATAACATTATGCTTAAAACACAAAGGGGTTGCCATCCTGATAGAATGGGTTAATACTGAAAAGTAACAGTTTTGGACATATGAGGTTTCTACACGACAGAGACAATATGACAACGTAGTTATTAGCTTGTAATTAGCTTGCTGCATGCCAGGTGTCACGCTCTGTGTGCGACAACGATGCATAACTGTATGTATAAATCACCCTTTATAAGTCAGGGACATACAGTAGGCGGACAATAAATTACTCGTGAGCTCAAATCTAAAAGCAGAAACATCCACGGCACACGTTTTATAGGCCTGTCTTAATCGCCTAATTGCAATTACTTGTGATTATTCAAAAGCCAAACGGAAATGTATATATATTTTTTTCATAATGTTCCAATGTTCAACGTCATAAGCGCAATTCAGGACTATTTTTGAAAAATCGTGAAAATGTGGCGCAAATCTTTGAATATATATATATACTGTATATATATTCTTTCAGAGCGAATGTTTTATATAAAATCTTTGCTTCTGGGGTGGGGGGGGTATACCTAACATATTAGGGGGGGGGGTAACAACATATTTTCAGATGGGGGACGGCGGCCAATTACATATAGTTCCTGGGGTCCTTGACGTGAAAAAGTTAACATACGTTTTTCAGAAAACTGAAAAACGTGGAAATCTAAATGATTTAGAAGACATCTTGTCTCAGGTCTAAACGGGTTAAATCATTAATCGCAATTATTTGATCGCTCTACAGACATTCTGTCATAGGCTCATAGACATAGCATAAGTATGTTGTATTTAGAATCAGATAAAGGCTGTGACGTAAAGAGCATGTGCATTTCTGGCTGCAGAACTGCACACACTGTGCTGTACTGTAAGTGTAGTTTTAATTTGAAGTGCATATTTCATGTCAATGCAGGTTTTCATCTTTCAGCTTACAGTTTAGCTTAGCTTAAGTACGTTATCTAACATAATTACTTTGAATTAGTGTCAATCTGAGGAGATAAGGATAATATAATTGCTGTCAGGCAGAAACTCCATATTTTGACATATTTTGTGTACATTAATGCCCTACTTCAGCGTCACACACACGCCTCAAAAGTAGCAGATCTGCAAGCTCTTTGAGCTGCTCCGGAATCTGAATTTGATTCCTGAAAAGTAACAGTTTAGGACATAATGAGATTTCCACCCGACAGAGAGACTATAGTCTCAATATAGTCTATTTTTTGCCGGAGAATTCTTCCAAAAATAATGGCGCTACAGTGCCAGCAGATGAGGCAGATTTTTCTCTGAAAAGCCCCAGCCTTCCGTTCCCCACCAAAACCGGGAGGTATAATCTTCCGTTCTTACCTCACGCTGATTCATCTAAAGTCTCTCTAGAAGCGTTTCTATTCCAAAAAACAAGATGCTTCCTGAAGACAGAACATTGCCCTTTTGGTCAAAAGTTCTCAAAACCATGGAGAGCGCCCTAGATTTAGAGTTATGAGCCGTAAACAAGGAAGTGAACGGCAGTGCACATGTACGAAACACATGGCGTACACTGCAGAAGGAACGGCCAAAAAAAAAGACCTAAGGAAGCCTATACACGTCCAAGGCACCCCGTGGTTTTGATTCCCAGGACGTGTATACACATCCAGCTTACAGTTAATATGTTATCCAACAGATTTACTGTAAATTAGTATAAATAGCATAAAGGGCCTTTCAAATGGGAATCGAGGAACGCAGGCGTTGTTGCCTGGATCAACGACAGGTCTCCTGTCTGCTCAAGAGGGGCGCAGCAACGCAAGCGTAAAAAAAAAGCTAAACAGTATCCAGGTCTGGTGAGTCGCGGGCGTGTGCACTAAACCGCACTCATGTAAATACGCTTGCGTTGTCGCACCGTTACTGCTCTCCAGTGCTCTGCGCAAAAAAACGCAGGTCTCATTGAAAATGAACTACAGTATAGGCGCGTTATATCGCTTCACGTTTGAAAGGCCCTTAAAGATGATATATTGTTTAAATTCTGAAGTGGAAGGCGGTCAACTCTCTCCATTAGTGAGATGACTGTTGACGGTCTGATATAAAATCACAAAGAGCTGTATACTCTAACAAGGAGACGGCTATCTTGTTGACACAGACACAAATGCAGACTCTGGTATATTTGGTCATTGATTTAATTTCCACAATAAAATAATTAGAAATAGACCTGGCTGTTTGCATTTGGCTTTTGCCTCATTCATTTTTCCTCATTCACCATCTAGAATAGATTTATTGATCGGTCCTCCACCACTCTTGAGCGTTATTATAAGATTATACTATTGATTTTCTTCTCATTACGTTGATTCTGACTGTCGGTTAATATTTGGAATGTGCTGAGGATGAAATACAGTATGTTATCCCGACATAACAAACAGCCTTACTAAATTGACTTCAGCACTTCTTCATTTGATATTGATTGCAGAATGCACAAATAGGCCTTAACATACTTAATGATATGAAGGGGAATTATACTATTCTGTGTCAAAACAGTGATGGGACCTGGCTGAGCGGTCCAGGCACCTAGGCCGGTCATCCAGCCTGACGGCGTGTCGTGGGTTCGAGTCCCGAACCCGTCGGCCTTTGACGCATGTCTCCCCCCATCTCTCTCCCCCATCTCTCTCCCCTTTTCCTGTCACATTACTGTACCCTATCAATAACGGGAAAAACGCCAAAAGAAATATCTTTAAATAAAACAGTGGTGGAAAGTAACCTTTTACTCAAGTACCCCAGTTACCTTACCCCTGTAAATTGCTTGATTCAGTATTTAGATATTTTATATTCATTTTATCAGACACGTCCCCTTCCTATACAAACCCATCGTAACTTTTATAGATTATAGATCATGGGTTTTCAACTGGTGTTCCGTGGACCACTTGCTGGTCCATGAAGGTATTGCATGTGGTCCCTGACCATGCATTTAGTAATGTAGGCAAGTGAAAAATTGTATTTTATTTTATCGACCACAAGTCGAGAAACAATGCCGTAAATGTCTTGGTGACGTATATGATGACCCATCAATGTTGTCATTTAGTCAATAACTTCCACAGAAAAGGCAGTTAGAATCTCAAGGGAAACTGTACCGGATTGCTTGGTTGAGTCACCATTATTTAGAAATGTATCCATAATCAATCGCATGTGTCTGCTCACTGCTCGCTCATACATCCAGTAAGTTGCAATGAACAGCATCGTGAGTTTAAACCATTCTGGGCGGGAACCCCTTTAGGTGTTTTAAGCATTGTTATACTGTAGCTATTGAAAAATAGCAGATCTACAAGCTCATAGCTACGAGCTTGTAGATCTGCTATTTATTTTTAAATCGTGAAAATGTGGCCAAAATCTTTGAATATATATATATTCTTTCAGAGCGAACGTTTTTTACTCAAATCTTTGCCTCTTGGAGGTCCCTGGAAGAACATATTTTCAGATGGGGTCGGTGGCCAATTACATATTTTTGGAGGTCCTTGACATGCAAAGGTTTGAGCACAACTGACATAGAAACATGAGTTTTTATTTAGAAGGCATTTGTAGAATCGTCCTCAGATCTAAATAGGGTCATATGGAAGGATAACTTCCCCCACACCACACCCTCCCAACACAACAGTGGTTCCCAGGTTGATTCCCTGGTTCATAATCAGTTGTAAACCCCTGAGTCGAAATCACCCGTCCTTGGTTCTGGTGACTAGTACTGCTCTCCAAATACGTGAGAGGGCCGTAGAGGAGCTGGAATCTTAGAATCTTAGCTTAGAAGCTTGACAAAATGTTTGGAGGGTGGATATCGATCAGTCGATTGATTGATTGTCTAGCCCCTAGTTTTATTATTGACCTTCCTAATCCTATACTTAGCTGACTGCATGGGGTCCCCAAGGGCCCTACGAGGTCCTCTGATCTATATATGCTTGTGCCGTGTCGCATTGTGATTTGCTGTGAGCTTGTAGATCTGCTAAATGTGCGGCCCAGTATGGAGCGTGTCTTGAGTGTGCATGGTTTGATGAGGTCATACAGTATATGGAGCGTGTGATGGACGCGAGATGCAGATTTTCATAGTACCTACAGTCGCAACTAAGCTAGTTCAACTCACATGAGTTCGGGTTAAACTTTAAGTTAATCTTACCCTAGAGATACTTTTGACAGACAGCCTCTAAGCTACCAGCCGTCCTCAATATTTCCAGACGTGTCCCTTTTGGTTGTTTCAGAATCCAGGCTGTATATAAGATGGTGACTCACTGTACCTCATCAGAGGCCTGGAGTCTTTGGAATGACCTACCTGAGGAGATCAGGGCAGCACTTTTTAGGTCACTCTTTGAGGCTCATTCATCTCTGTCTCGGCTTGTGATTTTCTTTGTGCGCACTGCCAGCATAGAACAATGCCTCCATTCCACAATTATGTTTCCAAATTGTCAACAACTATGTCGACGTTTTTGTGAACGATTTATTCCAGAATTGTCCCTTAATTTGTATTTCTTCCAGAGACTGACTGATCAACTAGATTGTAATAATAATAATTATAATAATACTACTACTAATAATACTTTTACTTTTACTAAACTACATTTATAGCACGCTTCTAAGTACTCAAAGCTACTTGCGCGTGGGTGTGTGTCTCTGTCTCTCTCTCTTATTAGGGACATAACTATGTAGTTGACACACTTCGATGCCTGCTCTAATATACTTATTATTTTTGTGTCAATTAGGACAGATTATGTGGGACACTGTCACTTACATTTCCAGACTGATTTGTGCTCCCAGACAGTCCATCCCTATACAACATACAGTACTGTGACACAAGGCATGAACTGCTGTATCACCATCCTTTTTATACTCCAGGGGTCAACGTTTGTTTTCGCAGGGACCCCCACTACATATTGTAGAAACTAGAAAGAAGATTAAACTTGTTCATAGATTTCGAGTCTGAAAACCGGCGAGTTCTCCGGTTACCCAACAAAATGTTGTCATCGTCACATGGCCAGCACCCACTCAACATGATGGAGGGAGACAGGACAGGACAGGATCCTTTTAGATGTGATTCTGGGCTGAGTTAGGGGTAAAGTGTCTTACCCAGGGATACTTTGACAACGTATTACTACCAGTAAGTAAGACGCCCTGAGGGCGAGAAGCGACCTCGCCCTTTAGGGCGCTGAAACAACAGAGCTTCTTAATACGGAACAGTTAAGAAGCAGGAGTTTAAACTATTCATCTGGTGTCCGTGAGGTCAGATGTAATAGTTGCTGGCCGGCTCCAGATCTAGGTGATGATCCAGTCTTCTCCATGACACATGCCATATATAGAGGTTATGTGACACATGACATCATCATCATACCCGGAAGTTATGCGGGAACGCCTACTGAGTGGCAAAAAGCTATTTTCTGGCCTTGACAGCCCATACATCCACACAGAAAAGTCATATTTGATTGCATTAAATTACTTTAAACAACTTTAAATTCACTTTGATCTGCCATTCACTTTCTGCATGCGCATACCCTCTATAGAGCGTGTCTTGATGGCCAGCACCCACTCAACAAGATGGAGGGAGGACAGGACATGGCTCCTTTTAGATGTGATTCTGGGCTACTGCTGGATACTTTGAGCTCCTTTCATTCTCTAGTACAGTGGTTCTCAAACGCTTTCATGTCAAGGACCCCCAAAATTACACTTATTAGCCCACGGACCCCCATTTGAAAATATATGCCAAGGACCCCCATAAGAGAAGATTTTTACGGCTCTAGCAGTGAATACCATTTGTATCTCTGCGACCCCAATGTATATTGTAAAATTACAGTTAATTTAACTCTGAGTGTGTACAAATGGAACCAAATGGACCCGTTAGTGTCCATTTGGTTCCATTTGTTCCCAACTATCATTTAGCTAGGGACCCCCTGGAACTCCCTCGAGGACCCCTAGGGGTCCCCGGACGGTACCCCACTTTAGGAACCACTGCTCTAGTATCATGTCATAATGTATTATTTGATCTGTAGTTTGATCGTGTTCCCGTTTCTCTTCATCTCTCTCGTGCCTTCTATGTTAGTAGTTCTGTGGTGTCTGGGGACCTTCCGGGGGTCCTTGAGTGGGATATTGCCTCTGTCAGAGATGGAAACCTCACATGTCCAAATCCAAAACTGTCCAAAAAGTAGCAGATCTTCTTCAAAGCTTGTCGATCTGCTCCTTTTGATGCTTTTGTGTGACACACTATATGTAGTGTGATCAAGTAGGGCGTTTTATGAAAACACACAAAGTCAAAATATGGAGAGACCGCGACAGCATCGGCATTTCAATGAATGGTTTGAGAGCCATTGTTCTTCTAGGTAGTGTGTTGTGTTCACTGATACACAAACAGCTTGGACTATAGAGGCCTTTAGACAGCGAGAATAAGTCTGCAAGGTCAGTCTGACGACCCGCATTTACATCCGACTCGCTCTGCCTCTTAACTATGAACCGAGACCTAAGCTTTTTTACCAGACGGCTGGCCGTTATACCATGACTCAAATTCAAGATAAAGAACAACGTCAGCCGTTAGAAAAAGAAAAATGGACACATCCATTTTGATGATTGGATTCAGCATCTGATTTCTGGTTGTGGCCAGCTGGATCATATTATTCATGACTGTACTGAGGCATAGCAAAACATAGCCCCCCCCCCCCCCCCCCTGTCCCCCCGCCCGCCCGCCCCCCCCCTGATTGTCGCCTCACCACCACCAGTCTGGTTTTGTCCATGACGCCCTTGTGGGGAAAAATAAGATATCAGCAAATCTGCAGTGGAGGCCAATTTGCAATGCCCCCGTGCCCCGTCTCCCACCTTGTTTCTGGCCCAAACAGCACGGCAGCAGCATCAATCTAATGTGATTGTAGGTGAGCAGCACTGCTGTTTGCTCTTTTACGCCATTTTTTCTTTATTTTTTTAAAACAGATGTGTGTTATGATGAAGAAGGGTTTCTTCAGCATTAATGAGAACAACATCATAACTTACCCCAAGGTTTGTTGTCGACATTGTGTGTGTGTGTGTGTGTGTGTGTGTGTGTGTGTGTGTGTGTGTGTGTGTGTGTGTGTGTGTGTGTGTGTGTGTGTGTGTGTGTGTGTGTGTGTGTGTGTGTGTGTGTGTGTGTGTGTGTGTGACACTGACTGACTTGGGGGGTGGGGGGGGGGCAGTGGTTTCCAAAGTGGGTTCCTTGAGAGAGTTCCAGGGGGTCCCCAGCTAAATGATAGTTATGAGCCAAATGGACCCTTATGGGTCTATAACTCTGAGAGTGTACAAATGGACCCTTTGGTCCATTTGGTTCCATTAATACACTCTCAGAGTTAAATGAACAGTGTTACAAATTACAATATAAATTGGGGGTCCCAGAGATAGAAATGCCACTAAGTGGGGGTCCGTAGACTAATGCGTGTCAAACTGGGGGTCCTTGAAATTGGGGATGAGAATCGGCCGTAAAAATCTTCTCTTATGGGGGTCCCTGGCATATCTCTTCAAATGGGGGTCCACAGGGATAATAAGTGTCAATGTGGGGGTCTGTGACATGAAAAGGTTTGGGAACCACTGGCCTAGGGTCCTTTAACACCGCTGCCTTCTCTACTGTACATGTAAATGTTACCCTGACTGCTGGCTTGGGGAATACTTTTATAATTCTGTATACTACTACTACTGTTAGTGCCCTGTAGTGATAGACATTCTTTCTTGTCCTGTGCTGATTCTGCAGTAACATGTTCTATCTGTTACCCTGTAATGATAATGCCGTTTCCATTAGCATTCAGGCATACTGTACATCCTGTAGATTGGAGAAGTGATTATCTTTCTAGGACCCCTAGTGTGATAGTGCAGTACTGTAGGCCATGGATCCTCATTCCCCATTTGATTAAAACAAATCTAAAAAGGGACCCCAATGTAAAATCCTCAGTGTTATGTTAACTCAGAGATAGAGTCGTAAGATTCCATTTGGTACCTAACTATAAATCATTTACCTGGGGACCTCCTGGACCCCCCCACCCCCCATCCAAAGACCCCTGGGGGTCCCTGGGCCTCCACTGTTAGAGCCAGAGGGATGGATTATTTCCGTTAACACTGTGTCACTGTGATACTGATTCATTGGCCCATGTTCAAGCAAGGTGGGGGCAAACAGGAATCGTATTCTTTGCATTAAATCATTTTTTGTCAATGTGAGGACCAGATAACATGGGACTGAAATGGCAATATTTAATTCATGACTAGACCCTCATAGCCTACAGTTATAGCTGAACTGTCACAGTGTTCTTTAGCTCCGTGTGTTCAAGGCTGCCTCACAGGTTTTATGTTTTTCTCATTTCATTTTTTCCCCGCTCTCCTATCTCTGCTGTCACTCATCAGTGCATTGTATTTACTTTACGAATTGAAAAAGTGCCAAACTTGCGTGGACTCCCAAGGCCTGCTTATATCAGTGTGCACAAACACGAAAGCCCTTCGTGGCATAATATTGGTAAAAGTTCTGTTGTGCGATTTTGTCACAAATTGGAAAAATACAACCTGTGATCCAATGAATTAAATGTAAGGCAGTTATTATTTAGTCATGTGCTCTGAGAGTCTACGAATGGAACCAAATGAGCCCTAACGGGTCCATTTGGTTCCCTTCGTAGTACTTTCGTACACTCTCAGAGTTACATCAACATTGATTTTACAATATAAATTGGGGGTCCCAGAGATAGAAATGCCATTAAATGGGGGTCCGTAGACTAATGCTTGTCAAACTGGGGGGTCCTTGAAATTAAATGGGTTGAGATTGAGAATCACTGCTAGAGCCATAAAAATCTGGCATATCTTTTCAAATGGGGGGGTCCACGGGATAATTAGTGTCAATTTGGGGGTCCTTGACATGAAAAAGTTTGGGAACCACTGATCAATAAAACCCACAGACACTTAACCACTTTTCACTTTCATATTCCAATATTTTAATCATCACACGGAAATGGCACAACGCGTCACGTCGCCATGCCTTTGCGAGCTTGCAGATCAGCTATTTTCGCTACATTAGCTTGACACTGTCATTTACAATTTAGGCATTTGGCAGAATCTTTTAATCCAGAGCGATTTACAGTAAGCACAGAACTAAAACATGGTAATACATCAAATACATCAGAATAGTCATCATGAATCATACGTATACACTATAGAGTGCTATGTCTACATAAAAAGCTATCTTAAGTTATTTTGACATGATATGACAGAAAAAACTACAGTAATAATTAGAAATATAGAGTTACAAGGTCTTTGACTGGACAGCGATGATATGGTTCTGTTAACGCTGACAAAGGACGGTACAGATATCACAGAGATACAGATCCACTCAATCATCCTCTACAGTATGTACAGTCTAGTCAAGGAGGGAACAAGCATCAGAGCATGTCTTCCAAATCTACAGGACAGACTGTATGTGGTCTGAATAAATTAGCGGACATGACAAGTGGAAAACGGCTTATCTCGTACTCACAGACCAGTGCAGAGCGCACACACTTGCACGCATGCATCGCACACGCACGCACACACACACACACACACACACACACACACACACACACACACACACACACACACACACACACACACACTATGCAATGCATAGACATTATGCATTGCAGGCAAAATGAAACAATGGGAAGTGTTGTCCTACTCTTTGTTTATTATGCATCCACTATAAATACATGTCTTTAATGCACGCACGCACGCGTGCACACGCTCGCATACGCACGCAAGCAAACGTAGGCACACGATGTCTATGCATACGTATAATTATATTAGTATTGTCTTGGACTTTATTTCTCGTCCATGCATTGTAAATAAAAGCATACTGGTATTGTCTACCAGTATTGTCTACCTTACTCGCCTCCTCTCTCACTGATAAACATTCAAGGACGCTGGGAACGCTGATGAATAGAGCTGCTGTTTGTGTAACTATGTGTAAATATGCCAGTTTACACAACAGCTTTTTGTAGGCTATTCAAACAGCAATAAGAATGAGTTCACCATGTCTTCCTAAAAAACAAATATGCTGCTTTCAAACAAATATGTCCCATACAAACAAGCTGCCTTGTCAACTGCTGTAGGATTTTGGCTGTGGCTCCTAATGTGTACTGTCTCTCTGACTGTAAACAGTTAAAAATGTGATTTCCACTGAATGTTTGAATATTTTTACATGAGCTGAACATTCAGAGAAAATGAGCAAAGTTTTTAAAATATTTTCTCTGAATGTTCAGCTAAATTATGTCCGGCCAGAATAGGGACTATATAGTGATAGTACTTTGATTCTCAAACATTATCTTGTCAAATGACCCCCAAATTTATATAAATTTGGCAGCCGTTTTGTGCCGGGACCCCCAGAAGAGAACATTATTAAAAATGTACAAGCTTGTAACGTGACACCTGCTACTGGCTGCTGCCATATAAAGAAATACATATAGAAATGATATAAAGATCAAACATTATCTTGTCAAGGACACCCAAAGTGTATTTGGCTGCGTTTTCGAGAAAAAGCAGACCTACAAGCTGACAACACATCGCACTGCCACACATTGTATTGTGTGTTCTAAAACTTACGTTAGAAACTTAGATCTGGCTATTTTGGCCGTGTTAAGTGGTCAGATGGGTGCGCCACATGCATTAAGGAGTGATAGGTAGTCACACTTTGTGATAGCTGTTGGTAGGACATTCCGAACCTTTTCCATCTGGGGGGGGAAGGAGATCAGTGGAGCTCCCTCCTAACTACTACCAGTAAGAAGCCTGAGGGCGAGAAGCGACCTCGCCCTAAAAGCCGAGGTCGCATCAGGTCACGCATCAGCCTGGGTGACGGCAGACTGCTGTGCGAGCGCTGGCGCTTTGGCATGGGGGGGTCAGATCAACATATGGAATGAATTCTGTACTGGCCATATATGGAGCGTGTCTGGAGTGTACAGGATTTGATGGTTTGAGGTCTAGAGTTTATACTAGGGGTGACAAACTAACTAACTAACTGAAGGGAAATGCATGTGTCATAGTAAATGCGACCTGTGGTCGCACCTTGAGTATCTTGAAAACCAGGCCCATTGCAAGTGGCGATACTCTGTCCTCATACCCTGAGCCATCCCACCCTACCATAATGAGCAGGGGTTACTGTAGGTGAGTGAACAAATGGGAAACGATATTTTGTTCCTTTTCTTTTACCAAATGTGTCCCCAGATTGTGAGAGGAGGCAACACATGCAGGACATCACATGTCATGTGTTCAACAGGAAGCCAGCTGGTCAAGAGGCCACACCAAGTGGCTGCATCACATCCACACTTTTCGTTTCCATGAGAACAAAGAAGCAAGCATCCAAATGGTTACGGCTATATATACCCCAGTGATTCTAACGCTTTTTATTATTCACGGAGCCCCCCCCCCCCCCCCCCCCCCCCTCATTTTCAATGAGACCTGCGTTTTTGCTCTGGGAGTAGTCGTGGTGTGACAACGCAATCGTATTTACGTGAGCGCGGTCCCGTGAATGTGTTGCGAGCGTGCTCGTTACGTGCACACGCCCCGTGACTCACCAGACGCTTGCGTCGTTGCGCCCCTCTTCAACAGACCTGGAGGAGACCTGTGTTGAGCCAGGCTACAACGCCTGCGTTCCTCGCTTCACGTTTGCAAGGCCCTTTATACATTTGTTTGACCATATTTCTTAATCTCTGCATGGGACCCCAATCAGCACTATAAAGTCCTCGGTGTTAATGTGTGCCGACTGTGCACTCTCAGAGTTTCACCCCGTATGAGTCCTATTTGGACCGCTGATGATCCCCGACACCAAGAGCCAGTAACCCTTTCTATAGACTTTGTAGATTTTCATCATGTTTTCATATAACATTTGGATTTGTATTATTTCCTTTTTGACAGATTTAGACTTAACATCTCTGTCGGATGGATACCTCATATAAAATATGTTACTTTTCAGCATTAAAATTTAAAAAGGAGCAGATCTACAAGCGTTTTGAGCGAGTAGATCTGCTACTTTTGATGCTTTTGTGTGGCGGTGTAGTATCAAGTAGGGCATTGATTGACAAAAAAAACACAACAAGATAAGAGGTTTCTGCCCGACAGCAACAAGATGCCTTCTAAATCCTGCGAGTTAATCTAAAATGACACAGCTTTCCTGGTTTCAATGGGTTAAGTACATCCACCACAAATGAGGACGGCAGGTTTAACCAGGTCTTTAAATAGCAGCCCGTTTTGCCTAGTGTCAGCTTACTGTATACGGCCATTGAGTTGATCCAAAAAATCATAAATCCTTCCAAGCGGAAACAAAATTAATAACGCATCGCCTTGCGGTCGCGAGTCTGCTATAGAGCCTATAGCCATTGGACCAATGAGTCCCGTCCACGTGCACCTTGGGTGCACGCGGGTATAGTGAAATGGCATTTACGGCATTCCTCACACCCGTGGCGGGTGATTTGTGCGTCTTATTATTTTTCCTTCCTCATGGCTATGGTGTAATTGATGGCGAGCAGCGCGCATTGGTCAGTCGGTCCCCGACTGCGTTGGGGCTGTGAGTGAGTTTCACGATGATCTCTGGTCGGGTCCCCTCATCTGTGTTGAGCTTTTATTGGAGCTGCAATGGGATTGGTATTTAAGATGGCCAAAGTGACCCTTAATACCCTCATAGCTGAATAACTTTTTTTTTTTAACGCAAGAATAATGAAATACAGTTTCAGGTTTCTGCCCTGACAGCATTGATAATGATGTCCTCTCCTGTACAGATAATTGGCCTTGCCTTTGCTCAGTGTGAAGGCCCTTAAGACGAGAACGAGACGGTTTCATTGCCTCGGTCAAAATGCCTTTTCATCTTTCTTTCTTGTTCCTTTCATTCAATTTTTAAAAGCCTGTGGAGCTGAATCCTGCCATGTCTCTTGACTCCCACATAAAAGCAGCTTTTAAAATGTGTCTCTCCTCGGTCGAAGTGAAATGTCTGTGATGCGCTGTGCTCAAACTGCACCCCCACTCCACGGTCTGACTGTAAGCTCATCACACTGATGCACTGAGCACGATACATCCCTTTACTGTCATCCCCGTGTGTATATGAATGCCTGTGTGTGTACGTGCATACTGTGAGAACGGACACACACACACACACACACACACACACGCACACGCATGTACCTGTATACCTGTTAGTTAACACAGTAAGACCTCAGTGGTTCTTGAACTTTTGCCAAGTACTCCCAAATTGATATGTATTTGGCGGTGGACCCCCACATCTGCAAATGTTTTGTGCCAGTGTGTTAGTTAAAAATTAAATTTATTCGAAAAACCCCTTTAAGATCTTTTAAGAAATCTTCAAAAATAGCACATTGTACACGCTAGTTGTGCCGCACCAAGGGACGTGCTGTGAGCTTGTAGATCTGCTATTTGAATAGCAGACGCTAATATCTAAAATGACACATATGCTTCACCGGTTTTAATTGGTTAAGAGGTGCGTGCGTGCGTGCGTGCGTGCGTGCGTGCGTGCATGCGTGCACACTATTATATGTAAACCGTAAACACTGTACTCGGTGCGTGTGTATGTGCGTCTATGACTGTGTGCACACGTGTTTGTGTGTGCGTGCATGTTTATGGATGTGGCATACGACTCATCCACCAAGAGGAAAGTATCAAGGGCATGCAGCTGAAAACCCCATAGTTATTCTTAATATAAAAGGACACGTAACTCTTGCATGAATAGTATTACCATTGATCCAAACATATTGAGCAGTTTGTCAAGCTCTCAACTTCAACATTTATTTTCCTCATTTATTTTCAGATTCACATACTACATATTACATTCTATGTCCTAGTTTCATCATTATTCCAAGGACAGACAATAATAATAAAAACACACAGCCGGAAACATGAACGAGCGATACAGTAAGATACAACAGAGCTCGTACTCGATAGTGGCAGTGCTCGCTCATGACTCGAGCCCCGGTCACGTTCATCATGAATAGAAATACCCCTCCCCAAACTGCTATGGTCCAATCTCAGCTAAGCGTAACATGGGTTAGACAAACCTCTCCACCAATAGTTTTCCTATATGATACAAGAAATGCCACGCACATATTTCGCCAGTGCATATGGCAGGCCTTGTTGATGGATTTGGAAGGTCGGGTTCCAAAAATGAACCAGGATTTCATGTGTAAAATCCATGATATTTACATTGGAATAAATGAGCCTCGCTGGGAAGTGTCCAAGTGGGAGTGTCTTAAGTGGGAGAGGCCGGGTCTTAGCTATAGGTCCATTCTATGACGTAAAGAGGACTCAAATGGGCCGCGGCCATCACTTTTCCAACCCGGAAGAAGGGTGAAAAGGGACTACGTGCTGGGTGAGCAACTCTAAGCAAGTGGATGGGAGGAGCTTTCCAGTGTCCTCTCTATTATTATTTTTTAACTCTCATGAGTTTAGCTCAGAAACGGGTGTGGTTTTCTTGGACCAATCGCAGCACATGCTGCAGTGTGAGCCGACCTTAGAGTATATTTGAATAGAGACTGCACCCGGAGGAAACCCTGAGGCGAAATGGATTGCAATGGTTGCATTGCTTATTCTCTCTTCCAATGTTGTCAGATGCATATTTTAATGCACTGTTGAAGAGTACGAGTAATGCACTGCTTGGCCATCATAGCCGATCTATAAGCTCACAACTCATAGGACTCGGTGGCTAGTGGTCCAGGCGCATGCCATAGGCTCTGGCCTGAAAGCTCGTCGTGTGTCTGAGTCCCGTTCATGACGACCTTTCGCTGCATGTCTCTCCCCGTCTCTCTCCCCCTTTCCTATCATTCTTCACTTGAAACTATCAATAAAGGCAGAAAAACCTCAAAATGAATATTAAAAAAAGGAAGTAATAGTTTTGCAAGGTTTCCACCCGAGTTGCGACAATATTACAGACAGTGGTAGATTTTCCAGATGTTCGTTATTGTCAGTGTCAATTCAGACTCAGTGGTGTGCCACTGTGCCTAGCTCGAACCGGCCTTTTGGCTTTGCTACTGTACAGTGTTGATTTCGTCGACTAAAACTATAACGAAAAATGTTCGTCGACTACCTTTTTTCACTGAGGAAAACTAAATGAAAACTAAGCTATGATGACTAAAACTGAGACTAAATATATTGACAATTTCGTCGACAAAAATGTTAGGAAGGGACTAGTGGACAAGAGATCCAGTAAGTCATTTTACACTTGGTTGCATGCTGAAAATAGCAGATCTACAAGCTATTTTCAGCAACAGTCATTACGACGGCATCAAGGCCCGCCAAAATTCATTTCAGTCGACTAAATCAACTGTAGATGTAGTCGACTAAAATCTTGTGATGTTTAGTCGACTAAAACTAGACGAACACTAAAACATTCCGGGTGACTAAAATGTGACTAAAACTAAATTTAAACTATTGAAGAGACTATGATAAAAACTAAAATCAAACATTGCTGCCAAAAACAACACTGCTACTGTATAACATATGCTCTATGTGGGCCATCATGATGTTTGTGGCCCCATGCCACCGTCATCCCAGCAGTAGAAACAGAAGCGACACCATCAGTGCCACGGTACACTCTGACCCACATACTGCACACCTCTTTATGTTAACCTGCCGCTCAACCTCTCCCAACGCAGCTCTCAATGGGTTCGCCGTAGCACTTTAACCAGTGATCAATGGTGGAAGAAGAAGCACTCTGATTTTAAGCTAAAGTACTAATATAGAAAGACTCTGTTAACGAGTACAACGTTGCTGTATTTGAAATTTGACTCTAGGGAAAGTATTCCCATCAAAATATACTTGATACCAAAAGTATTTTTTGTAAAAAATAATCTTAAGAAAATAGCAGATCTACAAGCTCATACACACGTGAGCGTGTTAAATCTGCAATTTTTTGAATAGCTGAAGTTGGGGCTTAATTGGTTAAAGTATATTTTGTAATCTATATGCAGAATTCTCAAACAAGAGTAAAAAGTACAATATGGAGTAGTTCAGGTATTGAAAATTGTACTCCAGTAAAGTAGCACCTCAGAATCATACTTAAGTACAGTACTTGATATAAATGTACTAAGCTACTTTCCCAACGCGGCGTACGTACCTCTTCACATTAACTCGCCGTTCAACCTTGACACAGCTTCGCATTCGTAGCATTGTTTTACTTTCTCCTCGTGTTTGCGGCCTCAGTCTGCTGCTTCTCCGGCCGTGTTGAAGGCTGTTGAGAGACTTATCCGTTTACCAACAGAAAACTAATTTATTAATGTACGTGGGGCAAAGACTCCAGAGAGAGAGAGAGAGAACGAACGAACTCTGGACAAAGGGCGTGATTTGTTTTACTGGCAGAATCACATTTGGCCCGGAGTCTCTACGGGCATTAAACTTCCGTAGCATTACAGTCTATCTTTGATTGATTGTCGTCATGATGCTGGCCTGTTCTAACGGTAAACCATGCGTATGGGGAAGAGTGGAAGATAGATTGCATTTCGCCCCTCCGCGAACAACAAGCATATTGCCTTTTTTCCCTCCACGTCTTGTCAGTTAGTTCCTGGTCTGAGGAGGAGTAGTAGGGTGGAGGAATCCCATTTGTACTTGTCTCAGTTGTCTCCGTCTGAAGTTCATCCTCTTCAGCGAGTTGACAGCCTTAAACGCCTTTTATAGCTGGGAGTTATTGGTGTGTTTATGCATTGATACTTCAACAGATTCTCCGAGCTCATGCTTTACAGTACATTTGTGGTTCTTCTATTTGTTCTTCTTTTTAAGTATATTGTTCTTCTCAGAGGATTTTGTGTTTATATAAAACACATTTATGATTCATTGTTCATTGAGATTGTTGGATTGTTTTTAATATATTTTGTATTGCTTTATTGTGAATGTTTTTATGGTGTTCGAAACAAGTACCGGTAGTAAAGAATGACTGGTTTGCTGTGTGTGTGTGTGTGTGTGTGTGTGTGTGTGTGTGTGTGGTAGTACTAGTAGTCAGTGATATTTCATTAACGCAGTGGTACTCAAACATCATCATTTCATCATCATCATCATAACCTTTATTTAAACTCGGAGTACAATTGAGGGGCAAGCCCTCATTTTCAATGTAGCTGAAATACAAAGCACAAAATACAAAAAACACACTCAACAACATACACTCTACAATACAGCAATATCAAATTATGAATTGTAAAACAGAAAGTGT
Source organism: Protomyctophum bolini (assembly GCF_963924005.1). NCBI lineage: Eukaryota > Metazoa > Chordata > Actinopteri > Myctophiformes > Myctophidae > Protomyctophum > Protomyctophum bolini. The sequence continues at coordinate 24,588,724 of NC_137883.1, read as the reverse complement.
CCAAAGCTAGAATAAATATAATAAATAGATGAGACTCAATTAAAACAGTTACATTGATGAGTAAAAGTGCTAGAAATAATTTCCCTGAATTGACCTAGGGAAGGCAGTGATCTGATTTTTATGGATTTTTGGAGTTTGTTCCAATCGAAAGGAGCACTGACAGAAAAAGCTGCTTTGCCTTGCTCCGATTTTGCAAAAGGAACCTTGAGGGTCAGGAAGTCACCCGAGCGGGTCTGATACGGACTTGGGTTCTGATCCAACATAGAACAAATGTAAGAGGGGACCATTCCTGAGATGGCTTTGAAAATGAAAATATACCAGTGCATGTCCCGCCTATCGGACAGAGAGGACAAGCCTGCGTTCCTATAGAGTGTACAGTGATGGGTACCATAGCTGTCACCAGTGACCCACCCGAATGATAAACCGTATCAAGGTGCTTTAAAGTGGATGGTGCAGCAATCCTGTAAATAATATCTCCATAATCAAGAACCGAGAGAAATGTGGCTTCAATGATTGTTTTTTTACAGGATGTCGGAAAGCATGCTTTGTTCCTATAGAGAAAACCATTTTTTTGTCTCAGTTTGGTGACCAGATTTTCAATGTGGAATTTAAAAGACAATTTCTCATCCAGCCAGATGCCAAGGTACTTGTATTCAGATAATCTTTCAATTTCAAAGATCCCCATGACATTGCATACTGTAGGCTACATGCATTGATTACATTGATCTCATTGACCCCATTACAAACCTGTAAAGGTTCCATTTTGAACCCCCTCAAGGACCCTTGAGGACTTTGAGAAACACTTTACTGAATTTGACCTTCTCTCTCCAGCTACTGTATTTTCCATTCATGTGAAGCATTCAGGGAAAATAGCTGAATGACTATATCGGCTACTTTCTGCGAGGGGGGGGGGGGGGGGGGGGGCACTGAAAGACTTCAGTGCACTGTGCTTACAAGCACAATGCAAGGAATGAATGCATTCGCCATGTATCCGTAGGAAGTCTGATCCAATCACTTTTAGATTTCTCCAGTTTAATCCTGAGTTTAAGTTTTGTTGTGTTCAAGATCTGATTTTAGGCATGTTTAAGCCTCCAGGAAAATCCGTGTTGAGGTTCTTAATCCACTGTTTTTCATTAAAACGTCTTTGTCCTACTGTCCAGTTGGGATTGTGTTGAAGTCCAGCGCCTTTTAGAGCTTCAATGCCGTGAGCCATGAAATGTTGAACAAATCTAAATCAACTGTAGATTTAGTCGACTAAAATCGTATGATAATTAGTCGACTAAAACTAGACTAACACTAAAACATTCCAGCCAGACTAAAATGTGACCAAGACTAAGTGAAAACTATTCAAGAGACTATGACTAAAATCTAAATTTGCTGCCAAAAACAACACTGGTAATAGACCCCATGCGAGACCCCCGGTCAACAAACTACAGTATACAGTAGGGTTTAATAAGTGGCAGAAATCACACAGTCATCATCACCCACTAGTCTTATTTCTAATTAAGATGAGGAGGATGCAGGAAGATGTTTGTGCTGACGGAGTTGAATCATGTTGCATGCACGGAAATCCAATTATTGCTTTTGCATAAATGAAGATACGTTATAAATAAAACCCTGTTTTATTTATTTATTTATTTTGTTGGCTTTAATTCTCTCTCCTTCTGGTCAGGGTTTTATAGCTTCCATTCTGTGTTGTTTCAGTCTTTGAATGTGGCAATAAAAAAAAGACACAAGAAATAACTAAATTCTCACATTCTTCTCTTATCAATTCCCACTGTTTGTTCCAACACATTAAAGCGTGAGGTTTCACTTATTAAGTGATAATTTCAGCAGTCCACTAGTCTTTTTTTCGAATGAAGAACAGGATGCAAGATGATTTGAGTTGGACGAGCAGAAAACCAATTATTGTTTTTGCATAAAAGGGCACATAACGAACCCCCCTATTCTCTCCCCCCCCCCCCCCCCCTTTTTTTTTTTTACAGGTCTCACATTGTCGTCTCCTTATCACTGTTCCCTTCCTAAACCTTTTATAGATTGTTGTTATTTCACTCAATTGTTATTCTTGGTTTGTCCACACCTTCTGTTTTAGATGTGAGAGGTTCATCGGGACACTGGATATCATGTGGTCATCCGTACCAAGGCCGCACATGTGCCCAACCGTACGAAGACCGGACATCATGTGCCCAACCGTACGAAGACCGGACAATATGTGCTCGCCAGTACGAAGACGGGACATTATGTGCCCTACCATATGAAGACCGGACATGTGCCCAACCATATGAAGACCGGACATGTGCCCAACCATATGAAGACCGGACATGTGCCCAACCATATGAAGAGCAGACGTTATGTGCTCGCCAGTATGAAGACCGGACGTTATGTCCTCACCAGTATGAAGACCGGACGTTATGTCCTCACCAGTATGAAGACCGGACATTATGTGCTCACCAGTATGACGACCGCACAGAGTGGAACCCAAAGTTCTGCCTCGTCACTGACTGCCAGACACTGCTACTGGACAATGAGGAGGTAACAAGACAATACAATCTCTCTCTCTCTGTCTCTCTGTGTGTGTGTGTGTGTGTGTGTGTGTGTGTGTGTGTGTGTGTGTGTGTGTGTGTGTGTGTGTGTGTGTGTGTGTGTGTGTGTGTGTGTGTGTGTGTGTGTGTGTGTGTGTGTGTGTGTGTGTGTGTGTGTGTGTGTGTGTGTGTGTGTGTGTGTGTGTGTGTGTGTGTGTGTGTGTGTGTGTGTGTGTGTGTGTGTGTGTGTGTGTGTGTGTGTGTGTGTGTGTGTGTGTGTGTGTGTGTGTGTGTGTGTGTGTGTGTGTGTGTGTGTGTGTGTGTGTGTGTGTGTGTGTGTGTGTGTCTCTCTCTCTCTCTCTGTGTGTGTCTCTCTTCCATGAAACATTCAAATGTGGGTCCCCGGGCTAATGTCTGTCAATTTTGGGGTTCATTGACATGAAAAAGTGTGTGGATCTTTCTCTTGCATTATTACTTTCCTCTGCATCTTGCAAGCCGCATGTCTCCACAGCCTGTCTGTCTTTGTCATCAACTTGTTTTCCTGTATGTCCTTGTACGGCTCGGTAAGAAGAAGACGTTCCATTAGTACTGGGAGCTGACGGTACAGTAGATGGGTCGCTCCAGCTCAGTGATCCATCTCCCTGGGGTCTATAAGGGATAGATGCCCTCGTTGGCACTCTGGCCTACTTACTCTATACTACGTGACACGTTGTGAGCTTTTAGATCTGCCCTTTTCTGCTATAGTTTGGGAAACATATTTGAAGATGTATGTATGAACATTTTTCAACATGGAAACGATTATGACGATAATGACGACCATGCAAAAATAGTTTCAATCATGTAAAATAATTACTGTTAGTCGATTCTGTGATAGTGGCGACAGGCCTATCTATACCCATCCATCCCGGGATGTTGTCCATCTCACCTCAGAGTCTTTGTTCTGAGCAGTGTTGATTTCGTTGAATAATAATATGACAAAAAATACCCTTTTTCACTGATGAAAACTAATTGAAAACGAAGCTATGATTGAAAACGAAGCTATGACTAAAACTAAGGCTAAGTATATTGACAATTTCGTCAACAAATAAAAACTAGACTAAAATGTTAGGAAGGGACTAGTGAGCTTATTTTCAGCAAGTGTAAAATCAGTCATTTCGACAGCATCGAGGCCCATTAAAATACATTTCAGTCGACTAAACTGACTGTAGATTTAGTCGACTAAAATGGTATGATATTTATTCAACTAAAACTAGACTTAACACAAAAATGTGACTAAAACTAAATGAAAACTATTCGAGACTGACTAAAATCAAAATTAGCTGTAAAAAACTACACTGATTCCCTCAGAACCTGCAGTTACAGTACGTACAGTACATATACAGTATCTGTATCTTGTCCCTACAGACTAGTATGCAGCAGTTAATCACATCACATGTGTCACTGTGCTGCTGCAATGTGACCTCGCTCTCTACTGTCACCATGACACACTGTGTGTGTGTGTGTGTGTGTGTGTGTGTGTGTGTGTCTGTGTGCGCGCGCGAGCTCTACCTGGATACTCGGTTCAGATGCCTTTGACTGTAATTCATCTGAAGTGCAGAGATAGAGCACTGGAATCAATACTACATGATACATACAGCCTTGCAATGTTCACACCGGTCTGCTCCAGCACACAGTCACTCACTCACTCACTCACTCACTCAGGTTTCTACAGAGGCATACAAATACCAGATCTAAAGGTTTTCAAAGTGGTGAGCCATCAGGGAGCACAATTGTAGAAGAGAGGAACTACAAAAGCTTGTTGATCATCAACTTTCACTATTATAGTGGCAATGGTTCATTCATAATGGATGTTTCCTAAGTTTAGAGAAAGACAGACACCAAAAGAGACAGACACCAATTGTAGCTTCTTTGACAGTTTAGTTATAATGTTTATAACACTGAGTGTGCACCGCCACAAGATGAGGAAAATCATAGAAATCCATGCTCAAAAAAGATCAGATATAAATTATTATTATTTCCTACTATAGGGAATTAATTGCACAATTATGAAAAACCGTAAACAAAACAATTTGTTTGTCCATGCAAACGCACGTGCACGCACGCACGCATGCACACATACATTACTTACAGTTACAGTACTGAGGTTTAATTCAAGTGGTACATACCGTACATAATGTGCCTGGAAGAAAGCCAGCAGATTTTGTTTGGGGAAATTAAAATGGGAGATATAAACCCTCCTTAATACTTACTCATCAAAAAGAACATGGAGGAATTAGTGTGAGGATTATGTGGGAGATTTGGCAGACTACCCATCGCTCCATGATTCAGTCCATGATACTAACTGCATACTGCAATGTTCCCTATGCTCAACTGTAAAATACTGGCTTTAAGTTTGGCCCCCATCTGAAAAAGTTTTGTGCCAGAAGAGAATATCTGTGTCAGAATGTTCAGATTTTTGAATACTTTCACAAATATATATCTAGCCAACTTATTTTTAGACGTCGAACACCTACTGTATACATTGCTATGCCTTTCAATCTGGGAACACCTCTGCATAGCAACATTATCTGTTGGAAAAAAACTTAGGTCTGTAAAATCCTGCTGCTAATTTCAGGCACTGTACAATTGTATAGTACATGCACTTGTTGTGCCTATAATACTCATATTTTCTATACATACCTGTAAATGCAATATCTCTCATTTTTGGGGGTCCCTGACATAAAACCATTTGAGAACCACTAATATAGCAGGTGTGATTGCAGTAGACAGAAGACGGATTGCTGTGTCGTCTGGTCTGCTGTGCATAGCTCTGTGTTGACCAAGCCTCCAGTGGATGCAGGCCAGGCAGCACACATAACTATACTGTTGTTCAAAGTGCTCTCTGGATTGTGGCCACTTTGATGTTCTAATAAGAGAGAGTGTATTGCTCACAACTCGTCTATTATTTATTTTTCCTGATGCAACAGAGTAGAAAGTTATAAATCCATCCCGGAGGATATCTTAGTGCCACTGCTCAAAGCTGTAGCAGCCATAACAAACAATATACAAAGAACAGGCGGGCAGAGGGAGAAATATTGCGTTTTCCGCTGCTAACCAGTTTGGAATTTCACAATCGACAGACTTGCTGCATACAAAAAGCATGGAGTGAAGACTTTTTCATTTTAACACACTACTTGAGCGTCACACAAAAGTATCAACAGTAGCAGACCTAGAAAAATAAACTAGAAGAAAAAGAGAGTAAAAATATGGAGATAAGATGTTTCTGCCTGACGGCAACAATATATTGATTGGGCCTTTTGAAAAATCAAAAATACACAGGGAACACATATTATTTCAATATTCTAACCACACCTGGGGTTCTATTAGAGAGTAATGTTAACTCCATAGACGCATACAAAACAGAAAGAAGTAAACTCCAAAACCTTATTATACTTTATTGACCGGTGTCCCCCAGGGGTCTGAACTTTTTCCCCTCCTATTTTTACCTCCTGTACACCAAATCTCTTTGGAGAAAATAGCCGATTTACAAGTTCCCAATGCGTTACGTTGCACCCTGCTCTTTATCATGTTGGATACCTGTGGTCCATAATACTGTGTGGCTCTGCACCCAAACACGGGGTGGGTAAGAATGACCACAAACTGCCACTTAATGTCCTTCCAAACATCTGTTGTATCCAATTCAAATATAATGGAAAACATCTTGCACTGCATGCATTTATGCACAGTGCGCACGCACACAGGAGTGCACATACACACACATACACACACATTCATATTACTATAATTTTTGAGGACACCAGCATTATGGGACAGTGATTTCCTGAATGCCATTTTTCTTTTCTTCTTTGCCATTTCTTTTACCCTAACCTTGAAGCCAAAAATAGCCACGTTGTGAGCTTGTAGATCGGCTGAGTAACACCGGAATGCTACCAAGTATAAATCAGGCGTGAGTCAACCACTGACCCCCTAAACCTAACCTTTAACTGCCCCACCTGAATAATTTCCTAATTGCAAGGCTAACATTTAAAATAGGTTTTAACCATAAAAAGAACGTTACTCTTGTGCGAACCAGGGAAATTGTCCTTATAATATATGTTTCTCAAATTCTTCTATAGCCTATTTGTGTTGACCTATGGCTCCCAAGTATAGTAATATAAGTAATAAGTATACACGCACGCACACGCACGCTCATGATCAGAAGCAGTGGCTTTACCTAAGTAAGTAAAAGTGTTGGTATCAAAAATATATATATCAAAATATACTTATACAGTACATACAGAAAGTAAAAGTACTCATTATGCACAATGTCCCCATTTCACAAGTTTCCAAAATGTATAAAAAACTTTTTGAAAATAGCAGATCTACAAGCTCACAACACATTGCATTGCATTGCCACGCGTTGTGAGATTGTCGATAATTTTCAAATGGCCAAAGAATGCATGTTTTACTAGTTTTACTACTGGTAACTAGTAACACATTTCCTCTAGGATGTAGTGGAGTAGAAGTAAAATGATGGACAATTGGAAACACTCGTTTCCAATTGTAAAAAAGTTAAAATACCCAGTAGTAGTAGTAGGTCATTTCTTTCCACCACTGATTATAAGTACGGTAGAACTTGGGTTTCTTCTTTCTGTAGTTGATGTTGGTGTTATTGATATGGGGCTTTGAAGACAGAATGCTTGGCCATCATATTATATTATTGTGGGTTCGTTGTGGTCAAAAGCAATCAGGCCCTCTTGGATATTTCTTTCCAAGTGACACTTCTCTTTGTAAGACAAACGATGCTCCCATTGTGAGGAGGAGAGAAGGAGTGAGAGATCGTGTGACTGTGAAACACAATCACACTAGACAAAGAGAATGACCAGTGAATAGAGACAGAGGACCAGTCGGCCATGGTGAAAAGTTGAATAGGAACAAGACGGGGTCTAAAAATGCCGTGGATCCATGTGGATTGTTTTAGTTTTATTTTTTAACAAAACACATGAATCAATATGTCATTTTTTTCAAATCCATATAAATGGGCCAGTGTTATCCAGAAGGCAATTTTCATACAGTAGGTAGTCCCTGAGCAGGCTTTTAAAAGTGGTAATAAAACTTATCCATAGAAAAACGTACAATACAAAAACAAGTAAACGGTACAGGGGACAGAACAATTACAGTGAAACATGATGAGTGACAAAAGGAGCCAACAATTACTCGTGATTACAAATTTAGTTTGCTTTAAGCCACCTCTTAAATTTTGACCTGAGATCAGATTCTAAAAATGACTTATAACATCCTGACCGTTTTCTGAAAAAGCTATGTTTCTATGTCAGTCGTTCTTTGATTTTTCAAAAATGGCAGACCTACAAGTTCATAGCGTGGCACTCGGTGCCACACTATATGAGCTTGTAGATTCTGGCACCACTGTCAGATTCTGGCACCACTGTCCCTTCCATCTATACATAGTTTCAGTGGTGGAGGTGCAAGTCCGTGTAAAATCTTAAACGTGATGTTGATGACATCATATTGACCTGTGATGGAAGAAGTACTAGATTTGCAGTACCACAATGTGGAATTACTCTGGCCTTAACCCCGATTTTTCAAAAATAGCAAACCTACAAGCTCGTAGCGCGCCACTCGGGGGCGCTTGTAGATCTGCTATTTTTCAATAGCTAAAGCATAACATAATGCTAACACCAAAAGGGGTTCCCGCCCCAAAATGGATTAAAAGTCACGTCTTCAACATTTTACCAGTATAAGAATATTAGAATTTGGCATAACGTTTTAATGGATTTTCCCAAATCTTTTGATCTAGATCGGCTATTTTCTGTGATTTGACAAACTACTGATTCTGATACCTATGATGAGAGTGTCCCAATTGATGAATCCAAATGGACCTGCCATTTGTACTGCCATAACCCATGTATACACTATCAGTGTTAAGATTAGAAATCTTTCAAAATATGGGTAGCTGTGGCCTAATGCATATCAAACTGGCTGTCCTTCAAATTAAAAAGTTCTGATTCTGATCATAGCAAAATAAAGATTGGGGTCAGGCACACAGCTCTGGCCTGAGGGAATATAAACATTTTATTAGGTTCTCTCTCTAAACTATAAAATCACTTTCTTCCTCTATATTTTATCAGGTACAAAGGTTGCCTTTATTTTATTTCATTTTATTCATCCAATTCATCATTCATCAGTGTACTGTATGTATTATCACTTTGCTGCCAGCAGAGGGGGGCCAAGATTAGTGAAACTCAACACATGACATAATAACACTGCATTACAAACAACTGGGTAGAAATTAACCCATTGTTTCCCAACGTCTGGTTTGGGCCTGGGGACCAACCAGGGGGTCTATAATGGACCCTTACAAACCTGTAACTCTGAGAGTGTACAAATGGTTTCATTTTACACTCCCAGAGTTAAATTGACACAGTATTTTATGGTTTAGCTACTGTATACATTTTAGGTCCGTGGCCTAATGCAGTGATTCTCAAGTGGGGTCTATAGGGGCCCTTGAGGGGGTGCCCATCCAAATAGGTTAATGCAGTGTCACAACCCCTTTATCCATATATTGTATGCATTGGACTTTCAAAAACGGCAAGCTCGAGCTTGTATATATCTGCTTTTTTAACTAAATATCTCACAATAGAGCCTTTCATGACAACGCCAGGCCCAGGAAATTAATCTCAATGCATTTTTCCCATAGACATTTCAAAACGTATTTTTTTAAAGACCTTTTAAGCGTTGTACGAAGCCAACTCTTGTCGTGATAAATCATGACAACAACACACACAATATTTTGGACCAAACAAATAATTACAAAGAAGAAAAACAACAAAAAAAAAGTGTTTTTCTACTTTCTAATTCTTTGTTTGGCCCGGAAAATTGTGTTTGTTGTCATGATTTGTCACGACAAGAGTTGGCTTTGTCCCGCGGCGTAAAGGTCTTTAAATAAATACTTTCTGAAAAGTCTATGAGGAAAATGAACGGGGATTTATTTTCCGGGTCTCTCGAGGGGGCAGGACTGCGACGTGGTTAAATTGGGTCAAGGCTGACCACCGGATGCAACTCAACTATGCAGACCTGGAGGTTGACCTTTTTTATGGTCATCGCACTGATCCAATCCACAGAGGGAGCGGGAATACAACCGTTTCATGAGAAAGGAATTTTTCTTCGGTTTTTTGACCAATTCAGAACAGGAACCTCTTTTGGTGTTTTAAGCATTATGATATGCTTTAGCTTTTGAAAAATAGAAGATCTACAAGCTCATATAGAGTGGCACCGAGTGCCGTGCTACGAGCTTGTAGATCAGCTATTTTAGAAAAATCGTGAAAATGTGGCACAAATCTTGAATATATACTGTATATTCTTTCAGAGTGAACGTTTTTAACTCAAATCTTTGCTTCTGGGATGGTCCCTGGAACAACATATTTAAAGATGAGGGTCCGCGGCCAAATACAGATAATTCTGTCGGTCCTTGACATGAAAATGGTTTATTGAGCACCACTGACATAGAAACGTAGGTTTTTCAGAAAACATGAGGATTTAGAAGCACTTCTTTTAGAATCGGCCTCAGGTCAAAATGGGTAAACCAATTCACACAGGCTAGGAGTCAGACTGTGTGTGTGTGTGTGTGTGTGTGTGTGTGTGTGTGTGTGTGTGTGTGTGTGTGTGTGTGTGTGTGTGTGTGCGCGACTGTGGGTGTGTGCGTGTGTGCGAGCACACTATCTGGAGCGAATCTTGCTAGACCAATTAGCGTCTAACCTTGGATGTGTTTTTCTCCCCGTAATGTTTTATGCTTTAAAAAATAGCTGGTGGGGTTCAGATCGGGCTGAAAAGTTGCCCAGTGGAGTCATTATAATGTCATAGAGATGATGACTGTTTTTAGAGGCTGGCCGAGAACCAAATTGGAGCCACGCCGTTTCCCCCCCGATGTGAATCCTGAGATCCACGTGATTTGATTCTTCATAATTCATTTCACGCTTTTATTTATATTTGGGTGAAGATTTACAGCACATGAAATGCTTGCCAGAACTTCTCAGCTGGACTGGTGATTTTAAGTTGAAAGATGGATGGGGTAGGTAGTACATAACAATGGGGTGAGATTTCCTTCCTCTCAGGGAGGAAACCCTTTCGTGCAGTTTATACTTCCATTTGCACCCTCTCAGAGTTAAATTTACACCAGGGATTTCACGCCGTGTATAGCATTTATATAAAATGGAACCATACCATTATTGCGCGGCTGTTGTTCCGCCAGTCGTCTTCTCCCGAAACAACATGATTGTATTTCCATTGACCCGTCCGTCCATTTAGTTAATTGGGTTTGCAGAAAACACAACACCGAAACAACCGATCGCAAATTATGACGAGTCGAATTGCTTTACAGGAAGTTTGATTAACGGGCGTGTGTGTGCAGTTAATGTGGGCCCAGGGCCAACCTTGAGCCGAGTGCCTTCCAAACTGACTGCAGAGAAGGAAAAATGGACTATATGAGAAGGATGTTTTTTTTATATTCGGGGGCCATTTATTTGATGATAAAACCTCAAAAGCAAGGATATCCGAGCAATTATTTACTTTATGAAGCTCCACAGATTATGTTAATAACTTGCATCCGGGGTTTCTCATTCATCCGTGGAGACACTGTGGTAAAGCAGGAAGGGACAGACTCTCAGTGGTGGGAGACGTACTGGCCGATCCTTAAAAGAAAAACAGTTTTCTGAAAAACCTACAGTATGTTTCTATGTCAGTCGTTCTCAAACATTTTCATGTATTTGGCGATTTGCCGACCCCCATCTGAAATTAAGTTGTTTCAGGGACGCCCCCAGAAGCAAAGATTTGAGTTAAAAACGTTCGCTGTGAAAGAATATATATATATTCAAAGATTTGCGCTACGTTTTCACGATTTTTCAAAAATAGAAGACCTACAAGCTCGTCACTGAGTGCCGCGTTATGAGCTTGTAGATCTGCTATTTTCCAATAGCTAAAGTATAACATAATGCTTAAAACACCAAAAGGGATTCCCGTCCAGGATGGGTTAAAGGGACATTTCACCGCTGGAAGAAACTGCAGTCACTCAATGTTAATAGTATTTGTAGTAGATAACAGTAGCACAATTTGAAATTTGCACCCTATGGCCAGAAAAGATATGAAGTACATGTGTGTTTGACTACTTGGGTTTGACTGGATTGCTGAATTCCTACAATGCCCATAATGCTTCAGTGTACTTCCCCTCCTTGTGGAGAGAGGGGTGGCTGCATGGAGGTGTGACTTTGTAGTCCAGGACGGAAGTGAGACCACATTTTCTATTTTCATGACAGGTTTTTGGTCATGAACATGACTAAAATATTACAAAAACAACATATTACGCACACAAAAACCCCAGGAAAGTGTTTCTTGCGTCCTAAACATCATTCAAATAAGCTCTGGCTGCAAAAGGGCTGAAGTAGCCCTTTAAATAAATACCACAATATGTACCACAAGTAAAAGTCCTGTATTCAAAGATTTTACAAAAGTATAGGCATCAAAATATACTTACAGTACCCAGTGGCGGGTATGCGCATGCTTAAAGTGAATGACACATTGAGTGGCAAATCAACATGCAAATGTGAGTTTAACGTTGTTTAATGCAATCAGATAGGACTTTGCTGTTTAGATGCATGGATTGTCAAGGCCAGAAAGTATTGTTTTGCCACTCGGTAGGCATTCGGTAGGGGTTCTGGGTTTGAGGATGATGTCACGCGCATACCCTCTATTGCATATGTACTGAAATCAATCTACAATAGCATAGATCTACAAACTCCCAACATGTGGCATTATGAGCTCATAGATCTTCTATTATGTAGTGGTCAATAGTGGAGTAAAAACAGTGGGGGCGGGGCAGTAGGGGGGGGGGGGGGGGGGTTGGGGGGGGCACTGCATTGAACAGAGTGGTCTGAGGACGTTCGATAAGGCATTATCACTCCTCTACGACATCTGGCCTCCTCCATTTGTCTTTCTCTCAAATCCTTTCTCAAACACCAGAACCTTTTGTGTGCGTGCGTGCGTGCATGCATGCATGCGTGCGTGCGTACGTGCGTGCGTGCGTCGATAATGGGAACCCAGTGTTAGGAATGCACTATGCAGGCCTTGGGACAGTGGTGGAAAGTGTTCGCGCACGTGTGAGTGCGTGTCTGCTTGTGTGCGTGCACGCTCCCGTTTGCTTACATGCGTGTGTGCGTCAGTGGCGGAAAGTAACTGCAGGTACATTTTCTCAAGGACGATACTTTATATAGGTCTACTTCTACTCCATTACATCTCAGTGGCAAATATTGTACTTTTTAGTCCACTACAATTATTTGAAAACTTATCTTTAGTTATTTTGTAGATTTAGTTGTATTACAAAACATACATTAAACTATTAAGCCCTATCTTATACTTTGTCTAATAAAAAAAAAGTCAATCTACAAGCTCACAAGGAATAAAAAAAGTATGCTGAGTAGTGAGTAGCCTACTTAACTGTCTGGAACATAAAGTAAATGTTGACGCCAATTTTTACTTGGGGGTAAAATGTCGAATCCAGGACTACTTGTAGCAAAGTATTTCTACATTGTGATTGTACTACAATGTGGTACATTTTTGCACTTTAAAAAAAAGATCTGAATACCACCACAGCTTTTGTGTGTGTGCAATCAATGGTATCCCGGGGTTGGGTATGCACTGTTCAAAGGACTCCGGGTGGTACGGAGTACGGGCTAACGGCATCCATGTCTGGCCGTTGTATCCATGGATCCCTGCTCATAAATCAGGGTCTCTCTGGTCCACCGGGCTCCTCCAGGGTCTCTCTGGTCCACCGGGCTCCTCCAGGGTCTCTCTGGTCCACCGGGCTCCTCCAGGGTCTCTCTGGTCCACCGGGCTCCTCCAGGGTCTCTCTGGTCCACCGGGCTCCTCCAGGGTCTCTCTGGTCCATGTCTCCATTTTCCGTTTCGTTGCATTTGGCTCTATATCCCCTCTAGCCTATGTACTGTACAGTATGTGTCTGTTTTTTTATATTTTTATCCATTTGCCATCATCTCCGCTTTATACATCTTTCTTTCCTTCTGAAATAGAGAGTCCTTGCAATGCTGAGTCAACGAGGGCTTTCATACACCTTCTTTCCTTCCTTCCGCTCCATGTGGTTCCATTTGCACCCTCTGTACTCCGAGTTAATGAACCCATCGATACCTGAGGCTGATTCTACAAATTCTAAATCGGTAGTTCTCAAACTAGGACCCCCACATTGTTTTGTGCCAGGTACCCTGAGAAGATTTGTTTAAAATTTCAAAATGATTCAATATGTTTTAAAAAATGAAACGAGGGCGGCACAAACTGACGTGCTGTGAGCTTGTAGATCTGCTGTTTTTGAGAACTATAGTTCTAAACCACTGTTCTAAATCCTAAGAGTTTTCTGGAAAATGTATGTTGTAAGTCTTTCTTTCTTTCTTTCTTTCCTTCCCCCCTCTCTCTCTCTCTCTCTCTCTCTTTCTCCCCCTCTCCCTCCCTCCCTGTCGTCATCAGCAGATCCATGTGTTGATCTTCCAGGAGCGGCGGTCTGAGTCATGCAAGGTCCGTCTCCTGAGACGCACCATCAGTGTCCCCGTGGAGGCCCAGCACTTCCCAGAATTCCACAGCCAGCTGTCCACAGAGAGCGGTGAGTCGCTTGAAGAGCGGATCGTTACACCACACACATCCGTGCACACAGACAGACTGACACACATGGAAAGCTAGGGTCATTAATATCTGACTACAAAGACACTGAATCCCAGTATAAGTAGCCTTGGGAACCGACGGTTGTGTGGCCCCGCAGGTCAGGATTATAGATCCTGTTTCTGTAGCGATGCTTGATGTACAATACAACCCCCTGGACATGCCGCTAGGCCTACCCTCAATCCAACCCTTGATGCTGAGTACCAAGCAGGGAGGCATTTGGTACCACATTCTGTGCTGCTGCTGCTGCTGCCACCCTGAACAGGGCTCCCTCGTAAAAACAGATCTCGTATCTCAATGGGATCCCTCCAAAGAAGATGTAGTGTTTTAGATTTAGTCAGTCCGACGGGGACAAGGGGTGGACGGAGGCGATTGATGATCCCATAATTATCATCCACTAGAGGGAGTACACATGCTAAATACTGTTAAAGCTGCTATAAGCAATAATATCTCAAAATTTGAATGACCTTTTTATTTTTTATTTTTTTGGTATTCAGACAGCCAGCAATGGTTAAACGCTCCCAAAAAAGTTTTAGTCTCTGTGAGACATCAATTTTCCTGTCTACTTCCTGATTGGTTAGTCATTTCGACCGGGTTTTTTTTTCCCGAGCTATGACAAAGCTTCTAGGAACTTTTGGGAGTGTTTTACTCATTGCTGACTGTCTGAATACCAAAAAATTAATAAAAAACAATTATAGGCCTACATATTGCTTATAGCAGCTTTAAGACATCTGTTTGTGAGACATTTTTTCCATAAATTGCTTTCCAGTTTTCTGACCTCAGGTCTGGCACATTATGTGGGTGTTTTGTTGCATGGTACATCACCTCGCCTGGTACCTTTCTGCGCGAGGTGAAGCCATTATCATAAACCTAATCTGTTTTCAGTTGCTTTTGTCATTTGCGTTAGTACAACAACAGCAGTATTTGTTTATTTGATTACATCCAGTCACTATGAAATGGAGTTTCCAGAGTCCGGTTGTCTGTCACGTTCCCCCAAATTAACCCCTTATATGAACCCTATTTAGTCCCCCACAGAGGTAACAATTTGTTTATATCTTTTGTATTATTATTTTAAGTTGGCATTGGAGCGGATGGGGACAATCAAATAGTTCAGTATTTTATTATTAATTATTGGTACATTTACACTGCTTGGAAATAATCACAGAGGTACATGTGTAGATTAGGAACAATAACATTTAGTTGGTATGTGATAACAATTTCTTTAGATTTATTTCTTTATGTGTAGTTGTCCGCATATCTCCATCTCAATATTTTGTGCCTGAATATTTTGTGCCATACTGTATACGATTTGTGTTGTCAACACATTTCCTTTTCAAGATATACAAGATTCAAGATATATAAGCTCACAACAAGTCAGTTGACGTGCTGTGAGCTTGTACATCTGCTATTTTCAAATGGCCGATGCATATAGCCGATTCTTTTAAGTGCTCTCGTGGCCTATTGTAGTTTGCGTCTTTTTGGGCTTGTTTTCATAGACCTGGTTGCTTATTCCTCTCGCAGAATCTGGCAACACTGGCCGAGTTGTCAGTGGCATTCTCCCTGTTGTCTCTGTTCCTCTGTGTCATGAGGTGGTTCTCTGCCCCCTCTGTGTCAGAATTAGTGTTTATAGTGGGGGTGTAATTGCTGCGTTGTATTATATATACCCCAGTCAGTGGTGGAAAGTTAAATATTTTAGTTAAATATAATTTGAGGTACTTTGACTTTACTGTAATTTTCAGTAAGCTATTCTATTCGACTACAGTACATCTCAGAGCCAAGTACTGCACTTTTACTCCACTACAATTATTTGAAAACTTTCGTTACTTTGTAGATCTTTATTATTGCAAAGCATACGTTAACCACTTCAGCTCTGTATACATTTCGACCATTTGAAAATAGCCGATCTACAAGCTCGATTTGCTATTTTCAAAAGATTTGTTGACATTTGTTGACATTTGAAAACTTGGGGACATTCTACATAATGAGCACTTTCTACTTTTGGTAGAAAGTTGTAGGCTAGTACATAGTTGATGCCAATACTTGTCTTTTAAACTTTTACTCAAGTACATTTTTCATACAAGACCAGGTGACAACCTGGCATACAACAGCTCATGAAATACAAGCGACCTAGTCATGATTGGCTGTCCCCTATTAGTCTGACCCCCACCGCCCAGCCTAAGCCAATGGGAGTACTCTGAATCACTTGTGTAGCCAATCGCGTAGTAGCGTCATGATTGGCTGCCTCCTAAGCCATGACAGTCTGCACCAAGCCCCCAGTGCAGCTCTCCAACGTTGAAGCACTGGGCCCTAGTGGTAAGAGGTGGGACTGCAGGCGGACCTGTGGAGTTATGATTAGGAAACACCAGTGCAGCTGGGGTTTAACATTGAGCGCCCGTTTGCACTTCCAGTAGACGGTTCTTCCGGGTGCTTCAAAACGCCACTGAGCAACTTCCACTGAAATGAATAGCGGAGCTGCTGACAACAGCGTCTAATGTTATGAGCTAACTGGAGAGCAGGAAAGCCATGACAAAACAGTGATTGAACCAACAGAAGAACGTTGGGGAAAACAACAGCCGCGAGGTTGTGACAGAGAAACATACACGTTACGAAAAATTATTATAATAATAAAATAAAAAAGTGGGACACAAAGCACAAAGCAGAGCTCTTGTTTCACCTGGCAGTTAATGATACACGTGTCATTCTTGTTTTCAATATTAAAAAAGATTTCTTCGTTGTGGTATTGATACTTTTACTTTAGTAAAAAAAAAAAAGCTTTTTCCACCACTCCACCCCATTTGAATGAATTGTGTTTTGTCAGACTTAATGAGGAGGCTCTCTGCTCCCTGTGTGTCAGAATTAGTGTTTAGTGGGGGTGTAATTGCTGCGTTGTATTGTACGTGCTTTGTACATTAAACCCAAGTACTATACGGCTGCTCTGTAATAATATATGATGGACAGAAATATGTCGCTTTTTTCCGCAGAGATAAAAGCACTGCTGCTACACCCTACAATATGCACTCTGCTGGCTGTTATACGGGATTCTTGTTTACACTGCAGTCTGCTTACTGAATGTGTCTGGCTGTGGTTATTGTTCAGCCATGAACCAGTGTTTAGGGCCAGAGCATCCTGTATCATTACAGCCTGGATGGGGGAGAACAAAACAAAAGTATGCTGTGTGTATTTTCATCAACAACTCTGAAAACTTAATTGTACTCGGCCACTGATTCTGTGGTCATTTGAAGAATATATACATTTTCGTGCGGATTAATTACATGAAAAACCTTTCGTGGACCTTATTAAAGCCTGAATCCACTGACACATTATACCACACTGGTATAACATTACTATTATTAGTAAAGTCAACTTTTCAACTTTATTTATAATGCACCTTTAAAAATAAAGTTACCAGCTTGCCCTGGACTAGAGCATGGGTTCCCAACGTGGGGTCCGGGGACCCCCAGGGGTACCTGAGGGAGTTCCAGGGGGTACCTAGCTCAATTAGAGATAGTTAGGACCCTTATTATTAAAACAGTGGTTTTACAATATAAATTGGGGTACCAGAGATATAAATTCCCTTAAACCGGGGGTCCGTCACTGCTAGAGCCGTGTAAGAATCCTCCCTTATCGGGGTCACTGGCATATGTTTTCAAATGGGGGGTCTGTGGCCTAATACATGTTGATTTGGGGGTCCTTGACACGAAAAAGTTTGGGAACCACTGGACTAGAGTGTCAAACAACGTTTGGAAGGAAGGAAGGGAGCCTTGTACTGGCATCCTCTGCCCCCAACTAGTTACTAATATGTCCTTTGATGCTATTGGAGTTGTTACCAATATGTAATGTATTGTAAGTATTGTATATCTGGTTCACAATGATTGACTTGAGTACAATGGACAACAATGGAAACAAGACCCCTGTACCCGGGGATTTTTCTTTTATCCTATTTGGCGTCGCTTTTTTAAACTTTACTGCCGTAGTTGGAACAAGGCAACATAAGAGCAACAAAAAAACCATTGACCACTTACTGTACACCTTGTATAATTAGTAAAACGAACCGAAAATAGCCGATCTACAAGCTCACAACGTGTCACATCGCGACGCGTTGTGAGCTTGTAGATCTGCTATTTTTGGCACACAGGAAATTATAAATCAGGCATCACGACAAAGACATTTTAGTCAGCCAAATAAAATGTAGATTTGGTTTACACCGGTGTAAACAATGAGTTCACAAACACACAGCCAGACAGGCACATACTGTACATACTGTACATGCAGTGGTGGAGGAAGAAGTATACTTGGAATGTAGCAATATCTCAGTGTAAAAATAAAGTTTTCTACTCTTAAAAGTACTGCATTCACACTTGCAGTAAGTCAACGTACAAAAGTATTGACATACAAATATATCGTTTCTGCTGCAGTGGAAACTTTGCATGTCCAAAACTGTTGCGTTTCAAATTCAAGAATAGCAAAAGTATAACAAATCTACAAGCTCAACAAGTTATAGATCTGGTCAAGTAGGGCACCAAGAAACACTAAAAGTCTGAATATGGCGATATGAGTTTCTGCCAGACGGCAATGATATATAATATATATACTTAAAGTAGCAAAAACAAGCTCATTCACATCAAAGAACCAGAATCGGACTCACATGACAGTAAAGACATGATTGAAATTTGTTTTTGTTCAAGCTCCATCGTTTTCAGGAATAGAAAAGGGCGGGAGCAAAGGGAATATAAATCAATGTCGAAGATGGGCAAAAATATATCTACAGCATAATCCCGCTGGTATACACGAGGACACGCATAATGAATGTACACTTGTGACTTACTGTCAGGGCTTTAAGTTTTCAGTCCTGGGAACGGATTTCAGTCCTATAAGGATTTCATAGGGGTCATTTAATGAGATCAGTGCAGATTTACAAAAAATCTTTTTCAGTCTTGGGATTCTTTTTGGCTTTAAGCCCTGCTTACTGACTATACACTATAGATATAAGGTACATACAGTACTCATACAGTAAGGTCATGTGAGGACCAGGAAAACTGTGACTCGTTTTGATACAGAGACAGTCATCATGGTGGCAAGACTAACTGTTCAGGAGTGGAGAAAAACAGAAACTTTTTTCTTTTACCAACTGCTATGTATGCTATCGCAAGCTGAGTCTATAATCGATGTGCAAGTTAGTCCAGTAGTCCTCTAGTCCTGTCATAGAGTATTACAATGATAGAGACTGAACCGGAGCGATAGCCCCGCCCCCCCCGCTATTCATTTCAGTGGAAGTTGCTCAGTGGCGTTTTGAAGCACCCGGAAGAACCGTCTACAACTGTCTACAAACGGGTGCTCAATGTTAAACCCCAGCTGCTTCCTAGTCATAACTCCACGGGTCCGCCTGCAGTCCCACCTCTTACCACTAGTGCTTCAATGTTGGAGAGCTGCACTGGGGGCTTGAGTCCTGTAGTCCAGCTGGTTTTCTCATTGGCTGATGTATGTGCGCACCGCAAATGGGTCCAGGCGGAAACGGACGACTCTGAACACAACCTTAGAGATTTTTTCTTATACCTAAACTACTGCGCTGAAACTGACATAGAGGCAGTTATAGCGGACCCCCGCAGATAATAATAATGCAGCTGGTAATTCATTGATTTAATCAATTTAATAGCACAGGCAGACTCTTCACATATTACAGTAGAGCATGGCTGAAATAAATGTCAGAGCTGAAATCGACATAAAATAAATGATTAAACATGTAGCTAGGTGTAATATTAGAGTCCACAGAAGTGAACCTTTCAAGCCTGTTTTCTCAACTCGCTCTATAAGCCATATTTCCAAAAGTAGTGGGTCAAACTGAACAACCAATATGTCAATTTGAAGCTATGATTCCCTGTTTTCATGAGACAAAAAAAAAAAAAAAATCAATGACTTAGCCTCGGTCAGAAGCGGTCACATATTACTGTCCTTACAATGTCTATTTCTCAAATACTACAATTGTGTGGTGGCATTTGGCCCTCAGAAGTAGCACGCACGCAGGCAAAAAGGCACGCACGCATGTACGCACACACACACACACACACACACACACACACAGTCGCCACGGCTGATTTCAGTCATTTGGATTCCACAGAAGTCAGCATATCTTTTATGGAAGCATGTTGCGCAGAGAAAATGGCCAATCTACAAGCGTTCAATGCAACTGCGACACATTCAGGGTTTGTAGATGGGCTAGTTTTGGTTATTATTTTAGGATTAGAGCATATAATGTGGTCGAACTAGCAATATGTGCAGAAGCTGACCCTAATGGTCTCAGACATTTCATAAAAGCAGAGGTGCATTTGTGCGTGCGCACATCTGTCATGGTCGCGACGTACCGAAGCCTTCACAGGTTGTGCAAGGCGTGCGTGCTGTGATTGGCCAGTCGCTGTGATTGACAGCCTAACCCTAACCTTAACCCCAGTAAAACTATACCTAAACCTGACTCTAACCTTATCCTCAGTAAACTTGACTTGCCCGGGGGCGTGGTTATAAGCACAACCCGTGTAGGAATTGGTATGTGGTCTGTCTCTCTACAGACCCACTGTCCATTCCTTCTCTCAGTCCGTCACACACCTGTTTCCACTCCCTCTTCAGCCCAACAGGGCCATGACCATTCCACACCCATGTGAATCTTTCTGTTTTATGAACACAAGGCTGCTGTACTTTATACCCCATACTAAGCATTTAAAGTATGAGGTATAAAGTACGGCAGCCTTGTGTTCATAAAACAGAAAGATTGGGTATTGGGTAAGACTGACTGTTATGTATGTTTCAGGACCTTTCACTGCTTCGTCTCAACCATTACTCAATGGCTCTGGTCTCAGCTACCGCGGTGGATATTTTGACATTCCGTTTTTATTTCTTTTGGAATGTTGCCACTACTGTTGGAGCAGCCATACACTACACAGGTTCATCTCGATGTTCTGGGCATCTTTGTAATGTTATTGTTAGTAAAAAGCAGGTAGAAGAGTAACGTTTGAGGCAGACTAACATCAGTCACTCTGCCGTTCACTATAGTAGAAGAGATGCCCCTGGTGAGGGTTTAAACCCTGCAGCTATGTCGATTCCGCCTACAGGAAATACGTAAACTGCGACCATGAGACCCGTTTCTGAATTTGTCTATAAGACTGGACTCATTCCACAAACACACTGTCAATACATACATTGTTGTTCCAGTGATCTGCCTTGGACTTCTGGTTTGTTATTTTGGTCTTCTAAAAGGTATCTTGGATTTGTGCTTTGTATAACTTTAGAACTTCCTGAGTTTATGCATTTATGCTTCTGAAAGTATTGCATTTTTGGACTTCCTGAGATTTAGCATTGTGCTTGAAGTATTGCATTTTTGGATTTCCAGATTTACATTTTGCATTTACTACTTTCTTTGGCTGTAAGCTTCCCCTGCATGAATAAATAAGTTATTCTGCGTTTGGCTCGGCATTTGGGTTCAGTCCTTACTGCGAACCGTGACAACATCAGGGTGCGTGCATGCGTGTCACATGCTTTTTCAAGTGCGTGTGTGTGTGCGCTCTTGTGCAGTGCATGTATACTTGTGTGTGCTCCTTTGTGTGTGCTCCTGTGCAGTGCATGCATGTGTGTGCGCTCCTGTGCAGTGCATGCATGTGTGTGTGCTCCTGTGCAGTGCATGCATGTGTGTGTGCTCATGTGCAGTGCATGCATGTGTGTGTGCGCTCCTGTGCAGTGCATGCATGTGTGTGCGCTCCTGTGCAGTGCATGCATGTGTGTGCGCTCCTGTGCAGTGCAGCGCATGTGTGTGCGCTCCTGTGCAGTGCAGCGCATGCCTGCTGGGTGTGTTTAATTAGCTGGCAGGATGGCTGCCGAGGTTCGAGTTATTTTGGGGTTTTCTCCTCCTCCTGTGAGAATGACTTTGAAGTGACGTGTTCCTCCATATGCTCCCATTCACCCACAGCATCAACACAACATGACGCAGCTCTTATTTTGAAGTGACGTGTTCCTCTTATCTGTCCCCATTCACCTAGCCTGGTAAACCGTCGCAGAGTTCACATTTCCGAGATGGTTTACCAGGCTACCATTCATCCACAAGCATCACCACAACCTCAATGCAACATGATATAGCTCTTATTTTGAAGTGACATGTTCCTCCTCCATCTGCCCCTATTCATCCAGAATCGTCACAACAAGCTCTTATTTTGGTTGAGCAGCCGATGGAATGGGTGGGCTCCTTTTCTCCTTGTCTCTGGTCAGAGTTGGATCTGCAGCACAGGCTCTCTCCCCATGGGCTGTTCATGGGAAATAACACAAAATATATAGCTGATCTACAAGCTCACAATGTGAAAATATCTTCTATATATCATGGATTCGTCTATACGTTCGGATCAACTTCATTGTCACATCACAGGTTTACACAGGAGTAAAACATTCAGTGGGTGGAATTCGTTGTTCTCCATTTCTCCATCCTTATTGTTACTTCCATAAGAGAACAGAGGAGAAGAAGGAAGGTCGGCTATAGGGGGAAGCGAGATCAATAATACAAATATGTATCTACAAATATCTGCTACAGTATGTGTATTTGTAGTAAACATGTAGATTCTACATATTTACACATAGAGGTGAGACATACAGGTGTGTGAGCATATATAGCAGCAGATGTATACTGTACAGTACATGATATGCTATTAGTTAACCCATTCTGACCTGAGATCAGATTCATACGAGGTTTCCACTAGGACACACACTGGTCTGATCAACCCATTCTGACCTGAGATCAGATTCTAAAAAAATGTCAGTCGTTCTTCGATTTTTCAAAAATAGCAGACCTACAAGCTCGTAGCGCGCCACTCGGTGGCGCGCTATGAGCTTGTAGATCTGCTATTTTTCAATAGCTAAAGCATAACATGATGCTAACACCAAAACGGGTTCCCGGTCAGAATGGGTTAAGGTGTGAGAAAAGACACGTATGGGACATGTTTCATGCCCCGTCGGTATCCGTATGGTACATGAAGGACTTCCAGTCCATAATGCAGTACACGTGAACATTAACCACAGTGCATTTCTAGACTCGGGGCCCGAGTAGTGCCAGTTTGTCGGGTCTAACTCCAAGCAGAACTACTGCAGAACAAACAGTTGTATCTTATACTTGCATGTATATCGTTGCTGTCGAGTGGAACTCTCGTATATGTCCAAAACCTTTTGAACCTTTTTTTTTGAGTGGTGCAACCACTCCAAGGAACAGCAATGTCCGTGTTCACCTACCTACTGTATGTGACTATGAGCACCAGTATGACCAGTAGGGGCGCTGTTGTGCCAGAAACGGAGAGAGAGAGAGAGATAGTGCTGCACTGTTGCCTGCTAATGAGAGAAAGAGAGGGGGGGGGGGGGGGGTAGAGAGGGGAGTTGCACCACTCAGTTCACACGGGTGTGATTTTTTTTATTATTGTATGACAAAGTAGGAGCATTAATAAATAAACTTAAAAATCACACCCGTGTGAAGTGAGGGGCGCTCTTATCATACATCATCTCATTCTGGCCAATCACAATTTGCATCCTCGCTCAGCCGATCAAATCATCACTACGCTATGGGGTGATCAGCCAATCACAAGCCAATAATGTTTGTAAAGCCATGGGCTACTTGGTTTGGTCAAAAATACATCTGATCTGATAAATGCCTGACAGGAAGCAGAGAGTGAGAAATATCTCAACAGCAATGTGGAAACATTGTTCAGCCCAACCACCATCATCCCATTACCCCCCACCCCCCCAACCCCAGCTCTTTACCACCACAATGTGGAAACTCTGCCTCACTCTCTCACTCTCTCTCTCTCTCTCCATCTCTCCTCCCTCTCCGTCCTCCCTCCCTCCCTCTCTATGCTCCGTTTGCGCTCTCTCTCTCTCTCTCTCTCTCTCTCTCTCTCTCTCTCTCTCTCTCTCTCTCTCTCTCTCTCTCTCTGTCTCTCTCTGTCTCTCCCAGTCAGACAGTCAGTCAGACAGACAGATGTATAACACAGCAGCCTGGGCCGAGCTGGCTGGCTGTATAGGGCAAGTTCAGAGCACTGAGAAACTAGTAGCTGTACTGTAGTCAACAGCAGTAGTAGCAGTAGTAGCAGTAATAGCAGTAATAGTAGTAGCAGTATAGTAGCAGTAGTAGCAGTAGTAGCAGTAATAGCAGTAATAGTAGTAGTAGTAGTAGTAGCAGTAGTCATAGAAGTTTGCCTCAGGATATGGGTGTGTGGGCCCCGGCTCTTCCCACGCAGTGACTCTGCCATGGAGCTTGAAGCCAGTACCTCACATGATGACATCCACCATGGTAAGTAAGGTGAACGAGAAGGGTGTGAGGGTGTGAGAGAGAGAGAGAGAGAGAGAGAGAGAGAGAGAGAGAGAGGGGCTGAGTAGTTGACTGCTGAACATACTGTATTGGGACCCAACAGGACTAGCGGGTTAAATAGTTTTCCTGTTAGCCTCTTTAGCCCCACAATGAGGCTCCAATTTGGCTCTGGTGTGTTGACTATAGGCCCTGTGTGGTCAGATGAATAGGACTTCAGTCTATTCCGGGTGGAGGCCGTGGGTGGGGTGGTGTGGTGGGCGTTTGGGTACATGGCAATTTGGTGAAATCAACAGCACGGGCCGGCCTCCGAAGATGGTGGTCTAATGATGTTTACCCCTTGTTTTTGGATGTTTAGACGTTTGGCGTCTCTGTCATTCACAACAAAGAGAGAAATGCACTTGAAGAATGACGGTGGAAAGTGCAGTTTGTCTGTGTGTCCTCCTGTCTTGGCTTTACTGCCGTTGAGCTGTGCGAGATACTTTGGTCAAAGCAGTCTTCTCCGGATCTTTGAACGGAGTGATTTACTGCACTGTGTTTTACAGTATAGTGAGAGCTGCGTGTCCGCTCTGTTTCTCTTCAAGTGCAGTACGTTCATTTAATAGTTATGTGTGAATATCTAGATATATTTGTGCATAGCTTGTCGTGTTTGCTAGAGAGTCAGAGAGAGGCACAGAGGGCACGAAGGAATGAAAAGTAGGAGACAAAGTGAAGGAGAAAGAAGTGAAAGAAAAGAGGAAAAAAAAGAGTTATGTACACAAATAAATCCAGCGGGATCCAGGCTGCTCCCCGTCGCCTGTAGTGATCATACATGCTCACTCTCTGTCTAGTATCTACCCCCATCTTTTTTTAGTTTTTTCATCCACGACTCCAACCGTTCCACCCATGACTAGAGAGTTTTAACACCCCAAACTGTGGTGGTGTATAATTAACTTGGCGTGGGGTTATAGTAGATGTTTCGCCTCTCCCTCCAGTCCACTGGAGCTACCGTGTTGATGTAAGCTATACGGACGGCGTGGTCGCATAAAAATGAGTCAACGGAGGAACTATTTCCAGCCGACTTTTTAGAGTAGTTTCTCCTTGCCAGCGTCTGCTGCTGCTGAGCCAGAGTGCTTTATGCTCTCTGGGCTGTGTGCCGAGAGAGAGAGAGAGCGAGAGAGAGAGAGAACCAAGAAAGAAAAGAACTTCTGCAGTTTTATCCATTTTCTGTCGTAAACCTCGGCCAACATTCCATTGAAGCTCAAAACTTTTCTTTTTTTTCCTCACCTGTTCATTACAGTTTCCCAGGATTTCTCGTCTGTGTTGCGATGCAGAAGGCTTTAACTATCACAAACAAACCTGTTTGTTTTGCTTTTGTACAACAAGCCTCTTTATCTCTATATAACTCTCATGCACGCACGCACGCACACACACACACACGCACAATGCAAGGTTATTTAGATGGCATGTCATGTAGACCGATTTAATTTCATTTGTTGACCTGGCACCCTATAGTTTGTAGTTTCAATGTACATATATAATTTTTGTTTCCATATTATACATGTATTATGTTTAGACGGATGAGTTCTTGGTTTACATGATCCTACTAGAGCGGTGCGTGTTGGGCACTGGCCTACTTGGAATGATGCAAGTTGGAAATACATGAATTAGAATTAGAATATGCATTCCATATAGGGCTGGACCACACATGGACCTAGCTGCAATTTGCAACTCATATAATGGGATGAATCTAGAGTTGCAATACCCTCCATTGACCACTCATCCAATAAATATCGTTTTGCTATAAGTTATTCATGCATCCCTCTTTTATCCGTACGGCGAGACGGGTCGCCGCATTTTGGGAGCACCAAGTAACTCCTCCAGGTGCTCCTCTGAGTACTAGACCCAAAAAGTTGTGTGTAACACACAAGAGACTTGGTGCATTTATAACTAGATTACCTGTGTTTACAGTAACTTTAAAATTAACTTTAAATTGTGCTTACTTTAAATTGCTAAATGCCTAAATTGTATTAAAGATCAAGTTGGAGTCAGAGGTGTGTGTGTGTGTGTGTGTGTGTGTGTGTGTGTGTGTGTGTGTGTGTGTGTGTGTGTGTGTGTGTGTGTGTGTGTGTGTGTGTGTGTGTGTGTGTGTGTGTGTGTGTGTGTGTGTGTGTGTGTGTGTGTGTGTGTGTCTGTGTGTGTGTGTGTGTGTGTGTGTGTGCAGGTTTGCAATGTTGTGTGTGTGCATTGAATCTCTCTAAACTAGACGTCATCAGTCCGCTTCTGAAGAAAAAAAAAAGAATCTTCCCGTGGGTCACAGTGTTGAGGGGGTTATAAACTAACTTTGTCTGACTTTTAATTAAAAAAAAAATTATATAAATCTTTCATTGAATCTCACTGCGTTATATGCCTGGATTATCTCAGACTTTGGTGCTGAACAGTGCAGGTTGTGTAACTTTATTCATTACTGCAGTGTCAGCTATTAAAATGTAATTTAAAAAGTAAAGGAAAAGGGGAACACACACACTGCCATTGGGCCCCAGGGCCATGAATCCAGATCCTTTCTGCTAGATGAAGTGTCTTCGTAACTATGAAGACTTAAAGCCTGATTTATACTCAGCTGTGCGCCTGTGTCGCACGCCGAAAGTATCGGCGATCGACGAGCTCACCGCGCGTTGCAATCCAACGCGTAGGTGAGCTTGTAGATCAGCTATACTTCTTAGCACTCAACAACCGGCATGCAGCTGTGTATAAATTAAACATCAACCTGTAGGCTGAAGGGAGTTTAGAGTCTGATGAAATTGCTTTGTCAGTGACGACTATCTGGTGTCACCGTGGAGAACTCAGGCAGCTGGCTCTTACCGCTTCGGGGTGGGCTCGACTTCAGAAACTCGCTTCGTTTCTGCAAAACGACACGGTCGTATGACAAAATGTATTATATAGCCCCACAGGCTGATCCTGCTATGCCTGATTCTTGATGGGGAGGAGAGGACAGAAATTGGCCTAAAAACGTACTAGCATAACTTCACACAATGGATCTCTGGTATCCAACTCCAATCCAGCCATTGTACGTATCCTGACAGTTTTCTGAAAAACCTACGTTTCTATGTCAGTGGTGCACAACCCTTTTTCATGTCGAGGACCCCCAGAATTATCTGTTTTTGGCCGCGGATCCGCATCTGAAAATATGTTGTTCCAGGGACTCCCCCGAGAAGCCAAGACTTGAGGAAGATGAGGCTAACAGAAGCAGATGGACACTGATGATCCGCTGCAGTAACACACTGGTGGGAACTATAGCTGAAAGAAAGAGAAACCCTATGAACTTACTTGACTGTAGTCCCCCAGAGATGTTTTACTACTATATGCCAGCTTGCTTTTTTCACTTTACACTAAATATCTTCGTCCTAGTTTTATTCTATTCTACCAACGTTCGCCCCCAGAGTAGGGACGCTAGGGTTCAAGTGGTTAAGGCAGGCGTGCTGTCAGAAGCGGGCTTGAGTCCCGTGAGGCGTGTGCCAGAGCAAAGTGCCAGCTTGAGCGAGTGCCCCGTGCTGAGCGCTACAGTGACCGCACTGGCGATTCAGGGCCGTTGGAGTTATTCTATTCGTCTATTCTACTTTGAAATTGCACATAGTGCACAGTACTAGGATTGAGTGGACACGGTCCACAACTCCACATTTGGAAACACTTATATAGAATATTTTTTGCTTCAGAAACATCAACATGCAATGTTTCTGTCATACAATGCCAACATTTTGACCAGGCTGACAATTTTTATTCAGGCTGGAGTGGGGGAAAAAAAAAGAAAGCTTTTGTGCCAAAGTGTCTAGAATTCTAAAGTATATCGTCTCTGTCGGCTGGAAACCTTATCCTGTACTGTATGTCCAAACTATTACTGTTCAGGATTCAATTCAAAAGTGGCAAATGTACTGTAGCAGATCCCCACTCTCAAAGCACGAGGCTTCGCGTTGTGTTTCCAGCTTGTGGATCTGCTACTCTTGATGCTTTTGTGTGACACTGTAGTATGATCAAGTATGGCGTTCATTTATGACAAAAACACAAAAAGTTAGAATATGGTGATAGGAGGTTTCTGCCCAACAGCAATGATATTATGGATCATTCTACAAATCCAGTATAGTGAGCCTGTCAGTGACCAGACAGCAGTTGGCCTAAAACACACATGCTTGTGGTGTGTGTTGGAAGTTACTCTGGATGTTTCTGGAGTGATTAATTACAGCTGTTTCAAATACTGCACTCTATATTTTGACCAAAACCTTGAACAAGTTGTACTTTAGGACTCCTTGCTTGTGAAAGTAGTTAAGAGTCCCTGGTTCGATCCTCGGCTTGACGGACCATTTGCTAAATGTCATTCTCTTAATCTCTCCACTTTTCCTCTCTCTCTTTCTCTCTCTCTCTCTCTCCATTGTCACTGTCTGTACGTAATGTGAGGCGTTGTGAGCCTCATTCCTACTCTCACCCATAGGGTCATGAAGTGTGGGGTCATGACCGAAAGAATAAGGTCACGAATACAAGCAGCTGAAATGAGTTTTCTTCGACGGGTGGCTGGCATCTCCCTTAGAGATAGGGTGAGAAGTTCAGTCACGTGAGAGAGACTCAGAGTAGAGTGGCTTTTTCTTCGCCTGGAAAGGAGCCAGCTTAGGTGGTTCTGGTATCTGGTTAGGATGCCTCTTGGGCGTCTCCCTAGGGAGGTCCTCGATGCACGTCCACACTGGGAGGAGACCCCGGGGCAGACCAAGGCACAGTTGGAGGAAACGCATCGAGACTCACTGGCCTTGGAACGTCTCGTGATCCCCCAGGAGGAAGTCACTAATGTTGCTCTGAAGCGGGATGTCTGGATTACTCTGGTGGAGCTGTTGACCCCGCGACCCGACTACGAATAAGCGGTTGACGATGGATGGATAGATGGCCCACAGAATGTTTGGGGAGCAGTACTATTATATATACTTTGTCATATATGACAAATAGTGAAAATAGCCTAAGACCTACGATGAACTTTATACTGTATATCTACAAGCTCGTGTTACAAATGCGTTGTAAGCTTGTAGATTGTTTCTGTATGGCTTCCATTGTGTTTTCTTTCATTCTTATTGTCGTCCATTGTTATGTGGTATTTTCTGATGATTCAGCAACACAGAAGCTCTTGGGCCGCCAGCTATTTACTGTAAGCCTTGGCTCCTCGGCTGTAATTCAGCTGGCATTAGCTGTTGTTACTGCACTATTATGACACACCACAATGTTAAGTCACTAATTGCTTGTGGTTTGGGCGTTTGGAAACACTGTACATTTACCTGAAGACACTGTGTGTGCGTGAGTGTGCGTGTGCGTGTGTGTGTGTGTGTGTGTGTGGGGCACTATGTCTATTTGCTCAGACACTGTGACGTAAAATTCTCCATTCATTGTCAATGGGAATTACATTTTGGTCTGGTTTGGTTAAGATAGCCGAAACGCGTTGGTCTGTATTTTAATGATCTTTGCCATGCCGTTACAATAAAGGTTTTCTTTTCACTTGACTGGAGCAGAGTGCATTGGACCTTTTTATATTTTGTGGAATTCAATTTTGTTTTGTTTAAGGCAAAGTTTGTGAACGGTAACTAAAAGCTGGATATAGGAGGGGCTGGCAGTGTGACCATTACATTACATAGCGTGAGCTTGTAGAGCTGCTATTTAAACATGTATTTGTGAAGCCGAGTCAAACAAAATATATTGCCTCAACTCCCTTGATTAAGGTGAGACACCCCAGGTGAAATCATGATTTTTCATTTTTTTTTTTTTTTGCTATTTTGCTTCCTAAACATGTTTTCTTTCAAACTAAAGCAAAATACACATTAAAAATACAGATTTAGATGTTTAGTTGGATAGTTTATTTTAGCCAATGACAGCTCGTTTTTCGGGGTGAAAAGCCACCATCTCTATTTTCATGATTGGTTGTTGGTACAAAGGAAGTGACCATATTTGGATCAGACCACAGTCAGCTTGAGGTCCAGACCTTTCCAATGATATATGCCATTATATGTTGTTGCCAAGGTTTGGATGAGATATTTTGTCTCAAAATAGTGGCTTCAAATAAAACGTTTTGGAATTTTACAATACAAATCTTTAAAGGCCGTTTTCTCAAAATGAGTTTTCCTCATACTTGGGACAAAGAATTTCCACTTCAGTTGAACTCACATACACCAAACTTTCCAGTCTTATTCATAACTATATTCCGCAGACATTTACACATGGATTTGTTGATATATCATTCACAGCCTGATTTACATCACATTTTATACCAAAAAAATGCCGAAAATTGGGTTTTTTATGCCTGTTGACACTATTTTCTGATTTGTGGAGTGATAATTAGAGATATCAAAAATCCCATGTGTAATTTTCTTTGTCTCTAATGTGTCAACAAAATGAAATGATCATTTTGAACCTGGCTTTATCCGATCTTCAGATTTATCGTCCCGAAATGTATGCAAATTAGCGCATATAATGCCTAATTTGCATATTTAAACATATAATTTCAGAAAACTTGTAATACAAAAAATCTTAGTTTTAATATAAGTAATCAACTGGAGAAGTTTCATTGTGATAGCTATTATTTAACTTTTTTTCCCTATTCACCTGGGGTGTCTCGCCTTAAATGGGGGAGGAGGGGGGGGGGGGGGGGAGGTTGAGAACCACTGTTCTACTCCAGTCCCTGGGAGATTCTGATCAAAATGAGATGTGGGAAGTTGTAGGATACAGTTATTGCGTTTAGACCTGAGGGCGATTCTACAAATGTATCATTTTCTGAAAAGCCCTATGTTTCTTTGTCAGTCTGCTATTTTTCAATAGCTAAAGTATAAATATAATGCTTATGAATGGGGGGGGGGGGGGGGGGTTTGAGAACCACTGTTCTACACCATTCCCTGGGAGATTCTAATCAAAATGAGATGTGGGAAGTTGTAGGAGACACTTAATCAGTGTTCTGTTTACCCTGTGTTATTGTGGTGTGGTTTACCCATGGGGTAGGATCAAATACATCCCTTCAAGGATGTCATTATGCTGGTGAGAAACTGGACTAGGACAAAGACAACAATTAGAGACTTTGTTCGTATAGTGGAAACATTGCCATAGTAATAGAACAGCATGCCTTCATGAACTAAACGTCACGGTCTTGCGACCTTCCTCTCAGGCCTGAGGAAGCCTGAGGAACACCCAAACGTTGCTCTCTGCTCTTTCAAGATGGAGTGCCGTGATTTCTTTCCCACCCTAAAACATGATCATCAGGTCTTATTGTTATTTTTTTCAAAAAAGTGTACAGTATTTGTTAAAATGTGGTTTTTACGTGGGCACGCCCACCAGTTCATTAAGTATGACTGGTGGGTGGTGATTGATTGATTGCCACCTGAACTGAAGCCAGAGGTTTCACTTACCTTACCTTTTAAATTAGTGAGCCTAACAACATTTGAGTCTGTAAAAATATATATTCATCTTCAAAATAAAGCTCAATACCAACTTTTATGAGGCAGTATTGCGTTGTTTTAAAAATATAAGGTCCTCTTCATTTAGAGTTAAGTGGTTTCTTCCGGACGGGAGATATACTGTATATGTACAGTAGTACAGTATTATTGTACATCATCATCATTGGCCATCATCACTCAAAGTCGAGTGAACGATGGTCCTCCTGGGGGGTCCTTCCTTATCGTCTGTCCTCAGATGACTGAAGGGGCCAATTCTGGAACCACACAATATATATCATTACATAATCACATAACATGCAATTAGTCACTCAGGTGATCAATCAACGTGAAGCCATCAAGTTGTCAGCAAAGCCGTTAATGCAGGATGGCGTTGCATGCAGCGTTTCACAGCTTTATCCTGCGGCTGCGTATTACAGAATCATACGTCGGCTATATCGCTTCACAAATTGACCCGAAGCAATTAAGTGGTGTAAAGGAATTAAGTACAAAAACCTTATCATTTGTAGAGTCGGCCCCAGGTCTTAACTGAGATAACTGGTGGCGGGCCTGCAGCAGCTAAAACGTTGATTTGGTTTGCTTTGTGACCACTTTCACTCTGTATCAGCTCAATCCATTCATTACACACACACACACACACAGGCCCGCTGGACAACGCTGTCATTCTGTTTATGCATTAAGCTGAACCTTTCGCACACTCATCCCTTGTTTTTATCTGGCATTCTAGCACTCGTCACAGGACACAATCAGCCA
Source organism: Protomyctophum bolini (assembly GCF_963924005.1). NCBI lineage: Eukaryota > Metazoa > Chordata > Actinopteri > Myctophiformes > Myctophidae > Protomyctophum > Protomyctophum bolini. Next base: position 24,555,971 of record NC_137883.1, on the reverse strand, counting down.
GAGCAGATCAGCTGTGTGTGTGTGTGTGTGTGTGTGTGTGTGTGTGTGAAGGCACGCACGCACACACGGGCGTGTGTGCGTGCGTGCCTTCGATCATGTCTGTATGGGTGTGCGAATACAACATATGCGAATGATAAGCAGAGGGGCTGCTGATCAAAGGACTTTGGTGTGCCACACAGTGGTGTGTGCATTGTGGCTTCAGGACGTCGGCCATGCAAAATAATGCAAGCAAATACTACGAGCCTTGAGCCGCGTTGTGAGGCAACATCAAACTGCTTGTTTGATTGGAGTTTGCATGTTTGATTTGTGAGATTCAAACAACTTGTCTTGTTTGCTAAGATATTTATTTACTCTCTGAGACTGCAAAAATCATGAGAGACACAATATTTTGCAGTGTATATTAAATAATCTGTTTGAAATAGTCCCTCTCTAATTTTATTTGTTTCTCTCACTCTCTGTGGATCTCTCTGTTTTTGTATTTGTTGCTCTCGCTCTCTCTCATTCATTCTCATTCTCTCTCTCTCTCTCTCTCTCTCTCTCTCTCTCTCTCTCTCTCTGCACTTTCTGTCAGAGTAACAGCGTATTCTTCTTTGTCAGACTCTGACTCGCAGCCTGGGGGGAACATGACTGTTAGATTTACTGGCTGACTGTAAGTGAGACATGAGGTTTTGGAGCTATCTGAGGTCTCACTGTCTCTCCCATGTGACACCATTTGCACAGAACCTTCACTGTTCTCTGCTTTCCAACATGGATGGATGTACAGTATGTGTCCATGTGGGAATAGGGCTGCAACGAGCCATACTTTTCTCTGCAGCTGTTTATTTTAGTGATTACGTTTTCGACTAATCCGTTACGACCTGAGGCCGATTCTGTGGATGCCTTCTAAAGCAGTAGTTCTAAAACTTGTTCGTGCCACGGTCCCCCAAAATGATATGTACATCTGGCTATCAGAAAAGGAGAGACAACATTCAAACACAATTTCAGTTTGTGGAATGAGCACAACATAAAGACTGTTTTCTAATGGATATTCTTATTTCTAATTCGTACTAATATACATACATTGTGTATGTATATATTATGTTGCCTGCTATGATATAAATTGTATTCAGTTTAGTTGAAGAAAAACATAAGTCACGTGTTGTGGATCCAAGCATCTAGCTTTCTAATTCTGAAATGTTCATGTGGATCTGGTTACAAGCTTGAGACAGTGTGGAGGATTCACAGCTAGTTTCCAACAACAATTACTCTAAAGGAAAAGTAGTGTGCAGAAGTATTGTTTCTACAGCTGTATGCTTATTAAGGCACATAATGCAGACACACACACACACACACACACACACACACACACACATACACACACACACACACACACACACACTATGCACATCACCTCATACATTTTCTGTCATGACAATATTGTTGAACTTTCTGGAGTGGAAGTGGGTTAAATCATTGCTGAATTAAATACATGCATTTCGTTTTGAGAAAACTGATATGTTTGATGCACCGTATGTTTGATAATATATATATTTATATACTGTATATTTTAAGATATTTTCTTACTTCATTGATAGAGATAGTAGACTAACAGCAAATGGGGAGAGAGAGAGACGGGGAGTGGCATGCAGCAAAGCTCGTCGGGATCGGGAGTGGAACTGGCGACGCGCCGCCAGGCGGCATACGGTAAGCAGCCTATAGGTGCCTGGACGGCTACGCCTGCCATCTGGGCCAGGTCTGCTATTTTTTTGCTATTTTTGGTGGGACAAAATGCCCCCCAAACACCCCCACCCAGCCCCTCTTTCTTTGTACAAATGGAACCCTGGACATAAAAAAAGGTTTCTGAATGGAGGGGAGGGGATGAGGGATTAGTGACAGAGGACGATGAGACAAACGGCAGGGACAGATAAAAGGAGAGGTGTGTCCCAGAGGCCTGTAGACTTCACTGCATCTCTTTGTGTCCTGCTGTAACTCTATAGGCCACATACCACACTCCTCTCTATCACACTGGTTCTCCATCTGTGGGTTGGGACCCCCCGGGGGTTGTCCTTAAACAACATTTAAGGACTTTTAAGACCTTTTGGTACCTCAATAATAAAAGACCAGTAGGCCTACTGCATCAAAAGTAATCAACAAATGATGTCTATACTATAGGCCAAACATTTGCCAACTTGTCAAATAAGATAAGAAAGGCAAACATTGTGAAATTGCTAACTTCCCAATATTTATCTATGGAACCGAGTCAAACAAAATGTAATGCCTCAATACTACATTCCATGTGATTATCAGGGTCGGGGGTCCCAGTTCAATAATGATTTTTGGGTGTGCTTAGATGGGGCGAAATAGGGAAAATAATAATAATACTAATAACAAAATCTAAATATGCACAACGGAAGCGGCCAATGCTGCACGAGACTCATTATCTTGCTTAAATAAGGCCAAATAGGAAGAGCCGTTTCCCCTGCACTGCAGTTCTCATTAATACCCCAGCAGATGTCGCTATTTCCCCTCCTGCAGCAGGCTGCACTGCAGAAAAATTAGCACCCCACTCAAGTGAATGAGGTTTTGGCCGGACTTTACACGTACTTGATCACGACTTTGACAACTTCTTTCCCAATGGTGTTCTCTGCCAAGGACGACTTGGACATTTATTTTTATTCTTTTCAAATGTCAGCAAACAGAATGTCAAAGCGTGTCTGTAGAAACCAATAGGTCACGTGGCAGCTCCCTTCGTCCATACTTTTTTTTACAGACTATAAATATGGGCATTAGGCTACATTAAATGATTTCAAAGTGGGGTCCAGGGACCCCCTTGAGGGGGTTCCAAATGGACCCTTACAGGTATTTAAGAGTGTACAAATGGAACCCATTCCACTGTTAAACTATCAGAGATATGTAGCCTATTCAAAAAGGTTATAAACCACAGGCAGGCATTCATAAAACACTGCTCCCCTGTTTATTAGCTTCTTGCAAGACGGTCCATAAACACTGTTTTGACTATTTATTAATGTAGCTGTTCGACCGAGTTTGAAACCAGCCAAAGGTCTGTGTCAAACCCCACTTATGTTCAAACCCCACTTATGTTTTCATTCATTCATATAAGACACGGCTCCGCTGTTTATTTGCGTTTTGCAAGACGGCTCAATGAAACGCTCAAATTTAATAAACTCAACCACGCACGCTCACACGCACGCACATGCACACACACGCACACATCCCTTGTAAGCCTTCTCATATAAGAGTAAGTGCTTTCTCCACCCTGGAGGATTTGTAGGGCTCTAAACAGTAACAGAGCATTTGCAGTAACTATTTGACTAATGTGGA
>NC_137883.1:24520150-24550150 GCF_963924005.1 Protomyctophum bolini | reverse complement strand
CACCGTCTCCATCATGTACAGTAGCTGTGTGTGTCCCTATGTCTGTCTGTCTGTCTGTTTATGGTACCAACAGGTGAGAAAGTGGCGCTGTTGAGCTTCACACTGTGCACAGGTGCATGATGGGAAGCAGAGTTTTTAACACCTTTCGTCTTTTTCAGCACGAGTGTCAGTACAGTATAACACGTACTGTATAGTTCCACCGCTCGCTTCACACAGGTGTGATTTTGTGGAAATGAACGCCCTATACTTGATCTTACTACAGCGTCACACAGAAGCATCAAACGTACAGTAGCAAATCCGCAAGCGATGTGTCTTTCCAGCGCAACGATCCGCTATGTTTCGCTCTTTCTTTTATTTGAATCCTGAGAAGTAACAGTTTTGGACTTATTGTTATCTGTTTCAACAAGTTTTAGATGGTCATATCTCCTTCAATTATTGTCCAATTTCATTGAATGATACATCATATGAAAGTTTACATTCTGTACTTTAATAATCTGTAATAATCTGTAATCTGTAAAAATCGAGTTGAGGACCAAAGTGCTGGCCTGTGTCACATATGAAGGTTTCCAACCGACATAGACCATAATCATCAACATATTGGAGAAACGTATAGTTTATTAGAAATGTGGGTCCTGTTCTGTTTACCGTCCTGTTCCGGTCCACTAAAATGAAGTCCGGTTTGCCGTCTATACCGCTTGCCGGATTCCATGTGAATGCAGCATTATAACCACGTATTTAAGACGTGTCACTATTCATTCCTACGACGTCTGGAGACGTCTTGGGCACACATTGTGTTTTAATAGCGGAGTCATTTTTCAACAAGTCTTACACATGTTGTTCTGTATTCTCAAAGTATACAGTAGCATTAATTTATGAGGAAAACAACCTTTCTGCCGTCAACTTACAACTACTAGACAAATGAATGTCCACTTTACATGTGCAGTGTTTTTATAGAGTTGGGAGTTTCCTTGATGTGTGTGTGTGTGTGTGTGTGTGTGTGTGTGTGTGTGTGTGTGTGTGTGTGTGTGTGTGTGTGTGTGTCTGCGTGCGTGCGTGTGTGTGTCTGGGCGTAGAGGGGCGAGCATTGTTGTCCTATTATTAGAGTGGAGCAGGGCTGACCAGCAGCTGGGAGGAAGGAAGTGGGCTCAGAACAGCCGGAGAAGAGGGATTACTGGGAACGCTGAGCGAGAATTATATGGCCTGCTCGTTGGAATGACATTCCCAAGGTGTCACTAGAGGGGATGAGGATGAGACGGGCTGAATGAATGCCCCGCAAGAGACAGACTGGAGGTCTAATGTCATCTAGACAAGGATTTCCCAGCGGATGAAACCCGCTCTGACAAACTAACTTCAGTTATAAGTAGTTGCGTGCCCAGTGTCGTGCTCAGTCGATAGCAGATCTACAAGCTCACAACGCATCACGAATGCTACTTTACTCCAAGTGTGTGACTAATGGCGAGTGTGCAACTAAAGTATGAGTCAGGGCTCTTAGAGGATGATGACGCATTACCAGTTAGCTGTCCCAGCAGGCCAGAAGCTTTTTGAAATGTTCTGGGATTGTAACTACACGATTTCATGTCTTGTAAAAAAACAACACAAAAACTGTAGGGAGATTTACCAAATAAATCAGCAGATTAGTTTGAAAGAGTTAAATCTGTACCACGGATTGAAGTCCGCCATGTGGCAGCTGCTGTCCTGTCTAAAGGAGCTTAGCGGGTCGGAGACTAACCGTTACGTCATGTGTCTTTAAGGGTCCTGTCTAAAGTGTTATCACTCACTGCCTGCTTCAGCTGTACGGCTGCCGGCCTGCCGCTGTCGTCTGTTCTATTGATTACTTTATCCATCGATCGATTGGTAATCTAGAAGCGTGTTCTTGGGGATGTTTAAAAAAGATTGTTCAGCAAATTTGTCAAAATAGTGGGGGAGAAAAAGGTGAGGTTTTGGAGCCAAAAGGAAACCAAGTGAACAATTAAAGGGACCCTCCTCACAGTCAAAAGTGTGCAAAATCTGATTTCTTTATTGTTTTTTATAGCAAGCTTTCGGTCAAGCATATATCAACAAATCCACATACACAGATCGAATTGATTAGTCTGATTAAGACTTTGTTATACCACGCTACCACGCAGAGATAGCTGATCTAAAGTACAAGCTCACATCGCCAGGTTGTGAGCTTTGTAGATCTCGTAGATCTGGCTTTTTCCATTTAATTATTTTACTAAAAATCAATATTATTTTTGTCACCAATTAATTGCAATAGTTATAAACTGTTGCACGGTAACAGGTTTGGCTCAGGGAGCGGATATGGGCTCTAACTCACTAAGTGCTCTTTGGGCACTGAGAGTGTAACAGATAGTGATGGCTGGCTGATTAACTGCTGTGATAAAGCTCTGCCTCACTATTTGACTACAGAGATAATGGCACCTCTGAATGACTGACATATCTCTTCTATCTCTTCCCTGGCACTCTCTCTCTCTCGCCCTGTATACTCAGAGAGACTCAGAGGGAGAGAGAGAGAGAGAGAGTGTGTGTGTGTGTGTGTGTGTGTGTGTGTGTGTGTGTGTGTGTGTGTGTGTGTGTGTGTGTGTGTGTGTGTGTGTGTGTGTGTGTGTGTGTGTGTGTGTGTGTGTGTGTGTGTGTGTGTGTGTGTGTGTGTGTGTGTGTGTGTGTGTGTGTGTGTGTGTGTGTGTGTGTGTGTGTGTGTGTGTGTGTGCGCATGCATTCTTCCGCCTATACTGTACTGTAACTCAATGCAAATAGATACACACACATACTGTTATATATTTATATTACGACGTGGCTCTGCTAGAGTCTAGACAGACAGACGGACATACCAGACAGACAGCGTTTTACATATGCATTATATTCACTCATTCACACACACACACACACACACACACACACACACACACATGTCACACACACATTCATTCATACACCGATGGCGGAGGAAACCATACGAAGCACCAACCTGCACATCGGGATCAATTAGGGGTTCAGAGTCTTGCTCAAGAACTGGAATCATGTCGTGCCAAAAATAGCCGAACTACAAGCTCACAGTGCGTTTTCAGCTTGCCCCTGCCATGCAGATTGCCTGGGCACTTTGAATAGAATGGACATGTTTTGAAGCATAGATCTTCCATGAAGCCCTAATGGTGTCAGATATTTCATAAAGCAATCAAAGGTTAAATGGCTTCAATCTGTGATTTATTCTGTAATGAATAATAATAATAATAATAATGTAATTCTTCTGTAGGTTTAGAAAAATATGAACAACATATCAGTAAGACCCTGAGGGATAGAAGTGACCTAAGGTCGCATGCACACATCCGCCTGTGTGTCTTTCTTCTTTCTGTACTGGCCATATATGGAGTGTGTCTTGAGTGTACAGGGTTTGATGAGGTCAGATCACCATATGGAATGTCAGAACAGGTCAGCTCCATATATGGAGATCTAAGGGTGGCAGTGGGGGCAGTGGCTTGAGTGTACAGGGTTTTGATGAGGTCTGGCCATATATGGAGCGTGTCTTGAGTGTACAGGGTTTGATGAGGTCAGATCAACATAATGGAATGTTAGAATATGTCAACTCCATATATGGAGATCTATGGTGGCAGCAGGGGCAGTGTCGTGAGTGTACAGGGTTTGATGAGCCTTAACGGACGGGTTTTGCAGGTTTTCATATCTGCGACCTATGGTCGCAATAATTGTGCTAAATTGTTTAGGAAGCACTCACACATCATAGATTAGGAGTTAGGACTTGGCCCAACGAAGGTTTTCAGTCATGAGAATCTATTTAGCTTTAAACCATGACAACTGCACTATGCATACTGTATGCCTGCATGCTGCAATGGAGCGCTGTACTCGTGCCGGTGTGCGTGGTATACCGTCTTTGCAGAGACATGTCAGGTGAAAGGCCGCCAGTAAAAAGTTATTGTGAAACTGTTCTTTGTTGAAAAACTGGAACATTACTTGTTCATGGCTGAACAGTCTTGTCGTGAACATACTTGTTTAGTTGGGGTTGGAACTTGGTTGGTGATAATCAATCCATTCCATCCATCAACGCAATCTGTGTGTGACTGTGTGTGACTGTGTGTGACTGTGTGTGTGTGTGTGTGTGTGTGTGTGTGTGTGTGTGTTATTTGGAGCAACGGTTCCTGATGCATTCACGCTGGTGGTGGTGGTGAGTCTAGCAAAGTATTTTTCATTGTAGAACTTTTGAATAGATTAATTAATCTTAATTAAACCCTATACGTGGTTGACTGGAGTCCCTCTGGGTTCTATGCTAGTGTGCTTGTAGATCGGATATAGAGGGTATGCGCATGCTTAAAGTGAATGACACATCGAGTGGCAAAGCAACAGGCAAAGTGAGTTTAACATTATTTAATGTTGTTTAATGCAATCAGATAGGACTTTTCTGTTTGGATGCATGCCAGAAAGTAGTTTTTAGCAAAAGGCAGATGCACACCTCAGAAGGCTAGTGACATGTGCGTAGGGCAATAAAGCATACTTAAAAAGGTTATCTTTGAAAAACAAGGAAGGGTCCCGCACACTGTCAGAAACTTGCCAAAAATGTTGTACTCTGGAGAGCAACATTTTTCTGACAGTGTGCGGGACCCTTCTTTGTTTTTCAAAGATAACCTTTTTCAGAAAGTAGTTTTTGCCACTCATCAGGCATTCCTGCATAACTTCTGGGTTTGATGATGATGTCACGCGCATCCCCTCTATTTGCTGGTGGGGTTTGGTGTGTGACATGTTATTTCTTCTCCACCAATCCAATGCAGTCAGGAGAGCAAACTCATACAGGATACAGTATGAACAAATTACATTTGAATTGAGGGAAAACTATTCAATGAGCAGACAAAATTGGAACGTTAACCCATTTAGACGATTCTACAAAATCCGCCTTCTAAATCCTGACAGTTTTCAACATTTTCATGTCAAGGACCCCCAAACATATATGTACCGCAGGCTAAATGGCCGCCGACCCCCATCTGAATATTGTTGTATCAGGGACATCCCCCAGAAGCAAAGATTTGAGTTAAAAATGTTCGTTCTGAAAGAATATATTCAAAGATTTGCGCCACATTTTCACGATTTTTCAAAAATAGCATTTCTACAAGATCGTAGCGCCGCACTATGAGCTTGTAGATCTGCTATTTTTCAATAGCTAAAGTAGAACATAATGCTTAAAACACCAAAAGGGTGATTCAGGTTCCCGTCCTGAATAGGTTAACACTATAAAATGTAAGCTGATGAATGCGTTCATGATTGGATGCAATCGGTGACCCAGCCATAACCCATTAAAACCGTAGTAGTTGGCTGTCTCTCAGATGAGATGTAAAGCCATGTTAGCTGAAATCTTAAAGATTTCTCAGACAATATAAATGGAAGGTCAATCCATAAATTGCACTTGTCTTTTCATACGTTATGTGGGAATAAAGCAAATCAAAGAGAGAAGTTATCAAGTATCATTAATGTTGTCATTGTATCAACTGGCCCCTTGCCATTTTTGCAATGCGGCCCAGAGGTTCTGCTATTTGAACCCACAAAAAGTTATAATAGAAGATAGGAGGTTTCTGCCCGTCAGCAATGATATGTCAGATATGTCCAATTAACCAAATGGCCCCTAATGGGGACGACATTCATGAGGTGGCCAGTATTCCGACAACACAAAAACACAAACCAAATGGTGCCCAGAGTTCGGAGGTCATGCCCACTGTTGTGGTTACCCCTCCGCCTGCCCACTGTTGTGGTTACCCCCCCCACCCCCCCACCCGCCTGCCCCAATTTGAGTAACACTGGTCCATAGTATGGTGCCTATTCCTCCCAGAACCAAAACAGTCTTCCATTAGGTGTGCGAATAGGCAAGTCTCTGTCCTCTATTACTTACTCTCTGCTGCTCTGTTTCTAAAGCTTTTCTTCACAACACCCCCCCCCCCGGACACACACACACACACACACACACACACACACACACACACACACTCCCACAGCTTAGCCTCCTTAACAACAAAAGCTATGTAATGACTGAGAGTCATAAACGCCAGAGAGCTACGTGAGAGGTTATTGATGTCTGGCAGCTATAAAGGGGGTTGTTGGTGTTGTGCTGCAGGGGTGCATTGTTTGTGTGTGTGTGTGTGTGTGTGGGTGTGGGTGTGGGTGTGCAAGGGTGTGTGCGTGCGCGCTGTGGGGGAATCATGCCTTATTTAGAAACTGAAAGATATGTCCCTTTTTGAACACACTTTGTTTTTGGGGGAGCAATCAATGACACACATCTTTCAAGTTCAAACAGCACACAGTATACTTACTATAACACAAGTCGTCAACCACTATAACCCTCCAGGCTAGACTTAGTAAACTGGACCTGGGTTGTCTCTGAGACTTGGACCACTTTCTCCTGTCTCCACACCAAATCTCTGTGCCAAAAACAGCACTTCTAAAAGCTCACAATGTGTCGATGCTTTGTGTGACGTTATAACCACTTTATCCTTCGCTATTTGAAAATAGCCACACCTACAAGCTCACAATGTGACGTCTTTTGAGCTTGTACATCTTTTTTTCAAAAAAATATTGCTTTCTTTTTTCATTTTGAACATTTTTGACACATTTTAAATACAAATGTTGTATGGGAGTCCCTGCCAGAAAAAACAATTCAGATGAGGGTCCGCAGCAAGACACATTAATTTGGAGGGGCCATGAGTTTGAGAACCACTGTATATGACATGTACAGTGACAGTATGTACAGCATGCTACTGTATGTGCAATTATGTAAAAGCCTAATGTGCGCCCACACACACACACACACACACACACACAGTCACGTACGTGTCGTACACATACACACACACATACACGCGGTGAAGTGAAGCCGAGCGCCAGTTCTCCTCATTAACATGAGGAACAGCTTGCTAGCTGTTTCATAGCGTTCTGCCTTGTTAGTCAAGGTTCCACTAATGAGGACAGTGGATAATGGCTCTCATTGTGTCGTTGTTTGTGACACACGGTTGTGAACTTCTGACCAGGCCTGAGGGTTACAGGGTCGGGGTTAGGGTGGACCCTCCTCCTCTCTTTGAGGCCTCAAAGTAGACGCATTATCGCCGCTGTCGGGCACAAACCATTCATCTCCGTATTTCAACTTTTTAAAGTACATTTTCATGCCTTACTTGGCCACACAGAAGTTGTGAAAACAGCAGATCTTCAAGCTCACAACACGTGTGGAGTTTGCATGTTCTCCCCGTGTCCCCTAGGGTAGGTATACCCTAAAAAATACATGCCGTAATCCTGGTCTCTAAACTACCTCCCCCTGTCATGTGAAAAGAAGCAGCTTCGACTCCTCATGCATAGAAGGAAGCATGAGGTCAGTCCGCTGCCCCCCCCCCCCCCAAGTTGGCAGAGGAAGTGTAGCACCCAGGATTACATAATTGACACTGGGTGAAAAAATGGGTTACAAAATTGTGGGATAAAACATTTAAAGGAAAAGTTTGACACACGTCGCGTTGTTGAGCTGTGGGTGTCACTCACTCTGGAGAGTGTATAGGCAGTTAGACGTAAGTGGCCTTAGTTGCTATATATGCTTCGTTGAGTGCTGAAAGGGAGTTGTAAGTTAGAAGGTTAGAGAGGATATATAAGTAGAAGGGGCGGCAAGGGCCCAGCTAGGAGAGCGGCCACTTGGGAAGTGGAAGGTTCCCGGTTCGATCCCCAGCAACACAGGGTTATTCAGTGTTCGATGTGTCCTTGGGCAAGACGCTGACCCCATAACTGCTCCCGAAGAGCAGGTGGGTGCCTTGCATGGTTTTCTCCACCGTCGGCGTGTGTGTATATAATATATACACACTCACAATATGTGTGCGAGTGTGTTAATGTAGTGCACATTGTGAAGCACTTTGGAGAGAGGTGCTATCTATGTAAATGCACCATTTAGCATGCATGCACGTCTTGAAGTACTTAGACACCCAGATATAAATAGACTCACTGTAGCTGCAGAATTCTTCACTATTTATTGCACTCATTCCCGTTCGAGGTTGTGTCTGCTCGGAGGACGGTTTAACTTTAGAACAACACAATAAAAGCTGTTGACAGGACTTGCTGCCCTCTATGCGTGTGTGTGTGTGTGTGTGTGGGTGGTGGGTGTGGGTGCGCGCAAGCATTTGCGCGTTGAGCTGTATTCCTTACCCGTGTCCTCCTTCTGAGTCTCAAGCCTGAGTTATACTTGGTTTCAGCGCGCCGTCATGCACCAAAGATAGCCGATCTACAAGCTCGCCATGCACTCGCCCCGTTATGAGATTGTAGTTTGGTTCTATTTCCAGCAGCATTTAGGTGCTGCCCTGTGGGCAGAGGCCCAAGGGTAGAGGGAGGAAACAAAGCCATTTCAGAGTCTGTTCTATTTTACAACCCTTTTCAGATTGGTGCGTGCGTGCGTGCGTGCGTGCGTGCGTGCGCGCATGTGTGTGTGTGTGTGTGTGTGTGTGTGTGTGTGTGTGCGTGTGTGTGTGTTACTATTTAGAAAGATTGAGGGCAGGACACTACCGACACTTAGAAGGGGTGCACAGATATCTGGGACACTGCAGTTAGAATGATTGGATCTACAAAACAAGACCTCCCGACCGGCTCCACATTAAACCCTATATACAGTACACACTGTCTAGTAGTGAAATGCACACAAATGATGAGAATTACATACAATAGAATAATGGTTCGTTCTCGCATGTTTTCCTGTCAACAACCCCCAAAATGATATGTATTTGGCTGCGATCCCCCCCCCTCTAAAACAAGGACTCCGCCAGGGACCTCTAGAATCAAAGATTTGAGTTTAAATGGTCACTTTAAAAAAACAATATTTGATTTGCACACACTTTCACGATTTTAAAAAAATACATTGAGAACCAATGCACTACAGGAACTACACAGTAATGTTAAATTGGAACTATTGCTGGACCTGATGGCAAGCGCTACTTCCACATTCTCCTTGTTATTGTGAGTTCACACCAAAACAAATTCCAAAGTCAAAATGTCATATTGAAAATCACATTAATGAACATGCATGGTTCATGAAGTTCATGTCATGAATCACCATTGCTGTAAATTAATTGTTCTGTGGCTCTGATGACATTGTTGTACAGTGATTTTCTCCTTGAATCATTTGTTAAAACAAAAACAAAAAACGTTAAATTAATTAATTCATTAATTGTGTGCGTGCGAGTGAGCGTACGTGAGTGTGGGACAGGGGTCACACAGATAGGAGGGGAGGGGATTCCTTTAGCTGTGAACGTCATTTCCCCCTATTTCCTGTTTTCTGTTTTACCTTCTTAAACATGTCATTGCTCTGTCCTACAAAGGAATCCACACGTGTGCGTGCGGGCGTGCGTGCGTGCGTGTGAGTGTGCTCACGTGCATGTGCGTGTATAGGTGCTTGTTGTTCATCATAAATGAATTTGCCTCAATAAAACCTAGCATGTTATGGTAATTGAGGGAAGTTTTCTAAATATGAATCGAGTGTGTTGGTCTAATTATGGGTCATGTGTCTGTGTGTGACTCATGCTACTGATATTGCTGGATGCTGATTCATATGAACAATGGAAGCCTTGAGACATGTATGTGTGCAGGACAATGTAGGGCTGTGCATGGGACTATTGCAAGAAATGACAGAGTGTGTGTGTGTGTGTGTGTGTGTGTGTGTGTGTGTGTGTGTGTGTGTGTGTGTGTGTGTGTGTGTGTGTGTGTGTGTGTGTGTGTGTGTGTGTGTGTGTGTGTGTGTGTGTGTGTGTGTGTGTGTGTGTGTGTGTGTGTGTGTGTGTGTGTGTGTGTGTGTGTGTGTGTGTGTGTGTGTGTGTGACTCATTGGATTGTGATCTTGTATAGCGTCTATTTTGGCTACTAGAGATCCAGGAACACTATATGCAACCTTCACATCTAGCCATGCACTGATCGGAGAGAGAGCAATCACAATGGTCACCGAGTTATGGCCATTTGAATTGTTAAACACTGCTGTAACACTTCTGTAGCGCCCTGTGTGCGTGTGCGTGTGTGTGCGCAACTTCGTTTTTTGGTGTGACTATTCACATGGCAGACCCAGTGTTTAGTTCGGTGCAGATCGGAGCAAGGATGCGCACCAATTGACCTGAAGGTAATTGTAATATACTGTAGGATTTGTCGTAATATGAACTCGAAGTATATATCGTATATGTTCTAAAACATTTAGAACATATACGATATCATATAAGCCACTTGCCTCCTCCTAGCACTTTCCCTTTATTATATTTTATTCTATCGTTTTTATACGGTGCTAAATGAAATAAATCAAATCAAATATCATCGCTGTCGGGGCAGAAACCTCTCAAACAGTTTATGCATAATTATTATCTATTATATTATTATATACTTTTACTTTTTGTTTTCTCGTGAATATTAACGGCCTACTTGATCATACTGCAGCGTCACACAAAAGCATCAGAAGTAGCAGATCTGCTAGCTCGAAATGCAGTGTGAACGTTTTGGTTTATTTTATTTGTCTTCACAAATCAAACCGTGCTGTCAAGTGGCATCTTTTTGTTCCAGCACAAACACATGAGGCGAGTTAGGAGGAGGAGGCTTTCAGCCACAGTTCAGGAACTGATCTCTTTTGTTGTGAACTGATGCCTCCTAATGCTGATGGAACAGCTTGTGGTATGTTGAGTCGGCAGCAGCAGTTTTGTATTTCTACAACAATGTGTTTTGTTGTCTGTTGTTCAGTCTTGTGGTTCCCATACAGTATAAAGCTATAGTAGGCGCAGGTCTACCTGTTGTATTGTATGAGCTACAGTATGAATGGAGTGTTGAACTCCCCCACCTGTTGTTAAGGCAAAACAAATACCACACAGTGCACTGAAACTGGGACGAAGTCGCGGACCAATTTTTCTTTTCCCTAAAAAAATGTTTTGAAACAATTCAAAAGTATTTCATGAATTTAAAAAAAATCCATTAAAAGAAAGTATAGTGAAAAGATAGCAGAACCACAAGCTTGCAACGTGGCGCGAGGCACTATGTTGTGAGCTTATACAATACTATCTATCTACTATTTTCACTAGTTTGGGTACAGGGCAAACATCTAATTTCTGTTTTGGGTCTATTGAGCTAAAAAAGTTTGGGAACCATTGGTGCACTGTGTGAGCGTGCATTTGTCTCTTATGTGATAAAACTCATCACACAGACCACCCACTGTGTGCATTCAAGAGACACTGAAGAGTTTGTTTTCAAAACTCTTCTAAGAATTGTGTTTTCTCCTTGTTTCTCCTTGTCCATCTCTCCTTTCCTGGGACACAATGTGGATGCGCAGCGTAGGCCTGGTGGGGTAGGTAGGGTATACTGTCGCGGTATTCTGGAGCAATCGGTTGAGGCAAACAGGGTTGGAAAGACAAAAAAAGTGTGTACAGGTAGTCCTGGTCAAATTCAACTGCAAGTTAAAAGTCTGCACTTGTGGATTGTGTCCATGCTTTGTTCAGTATTTGTTCGCCACGACTGATTACAGTCATTTGGAGGCTTGGAAGCATGTTGCACAGCGAAAATAGCCAATTTACTAAGCTTTTAGCTCTGCTATTTTCGGTTATTATTTTAAGATTGGACTAGCAATATGTTCAGAAGCATCTTCCATAAAAACTAGTAGGTTAAAGCCTCAATCTGTGATTAATTCACAGATTTGTTATACAAATTTGGACATGGCCATACAAACATTTTCAGTTGAGAGATTTAATTTAGCTTTAATCCGTGAGTTAATGTATCCAAATCAAAAGCACTAATTACAAGCCAGCCATGAAAGAGAGGCCTGTGCCATTGAGCCTGGCTGTAGCCATAACAATACATACAGTAAATATCAGGGCCAGCATGCCTTAGCTTCTTGGAATATTCAGAGCTCCAAGGTCTCTCACAAGAAGGACAAATATCCACATCCATATGGACGAACAGCACAACAATATCTGTCTATAAATGTGTGGAATCCCAGTGAGTGAGTGAGTGCATCTCGAAAACTGTCCAACTGATATTCAACCTTCGGCGACGAACCGAGGCGATTGAGAAGTTGTTTTGAATTTGTCCAGAACTAACTATGTATCAATGGGTCTCCCTATCAGCAGTTCTACAGAACCAAATGCAACAGTATTGCCCATTGTGAGATCTCTGTTTTTTCTGTCCGTCAGCTAAAAGATTTGGGAAACTGTCTTAATTTGTAGAGAGACCTTTCGTGGGAATGGGAACGTCGTTGTCCCCCCTCCCCTTTTTCAGTCCAAGGACTGTGGACCTCCCCATATGAAAAGGTTGTGCCAGGGACTCAGGGAGACCCCCAGAAGAGAAGATTTGTGTTAAAAAAAACCATCATTACATTTTCGATATTTTTCAGATATTTTCAAAAATAGCAGATGTACAAGCTTGCAGCACCACACAGATGAAGCGCTGTGAGCTTGCCTCTTACATCTGCTATTTTTAAATAGCCAACGTATAAATGGATAATGGAAAAGTGGATAAAATAATTGTGAAATATTAACACATTTTGGCTAGACTGCCATATGGCACTCACTGCACCCTCTTTAGCCTCATGCTTTTTTATGCCACTTCACATGGACTGTACATTGCGCCCATTGTGTGCCCATTGTGTGCATCACAAAGGCGTTTCTCTGACCGAATAGAAAGTAAAGCCTTCTACATGAGCTGGGATTGAATTCCACGCATTCCAATGTAACTGACCTTATGAGTGTCGCAGAATCAAATGGCTGATGGAAGTACTCAACCATTCAACCTTCTTCTTTTAACACAATCGGTTCCCGGGATTCCTTCAAAATAGGAGCTCTGGGGTGCCGGAAAGACATGGTCGCTTTAAGTTTACTTTACATTGCTAGTTTACATTGCTATCGTTTTAATTTATACGATATGATCCAAAAAGCGTTCATATTTTGGTCAGGGACACTTTGGCACGTAGACTTGGCGAGCTGTGTGTGTGTGTGTGTGTGTGTGTGTGTGTGTGTGTGTGTGTGTGCGTGTGCGTGTGCGTGTGCGTGCGGACATTCTGCAAAAATAATCGTTCTGCGATCAATCGACTCTAAATAATGAAATTGCTGCAGCATTGGAGGGACGTCCTACTGGTTGAGTTTAGTACGGCACCGTGTTTCAAGCAGACAACAACACTCAAGAGAAAAGTGGACAAAGAAAGCGCTGGAGGGAACAAAACGAGTACCACAAAGTGTAGAGTTTTATGTGTTTGTGTAAAAAGTGCCTAATTTAATCCTGCTCGGAAAATGAGTTATCTGGTTGCGAGGCTCTTCTTCTCTGGCATTTAAAGCTGTCTCCCCAATTAACTGGATTGCACAATTGGCTGACTTTTCTTCGCACATTTGGAAGAGAGAGCCTGAGAGCAGTGGTAGAAAGTAAAGTTGATACTTTTACTCCGCCCCATCTCAGAGGCAAATATTTTATTTTTACTCCATTACAATTATTTGTTACTATTTGTTACCAAACAACTATTATTTGTTGTTTTGTTACTATACTGTAATTACTGTAGATTATCATTACACAACATACATGCATTAACCACTTAGGCCTAAACCATATTTCATGCTTCATACACAACGCATCGTGGCAGTTTGCGTAACGCCGGGGAATTCGAACCTGGCGTCTCCCCCGAGAAAAGCCAACATCTTATCCTCTGGCTAGCCTAAAGGGGAATCCCATCCTGGGACATATTGGGCCTTTGATCATCAGGTACAGGCTCTGCGCCGCTACTGCTGAGCACTTGTAGATCAGCTGTTTTTGAACAGTTTGACACATTTTGGGGGAGAAACTTTTATTTTGGTATTGTATGATTGTATGCATATTCTGATGCCAAAACTTGTACTTTTACTCAGGGAAAAAGTTGAATTCAGCACTTTTTTCTTCTAACAGAGTATTTCTACAGTATATTGAGATAGTGTTACTTTTACATTAAAAGTCAGGGTACTTTTTTCACGAGAGAGAGAGACGGCCGTAGCAGGAGAAAGGTTAAACGCAGCAGTAAAGTGTGCTGTGGAATGGGGCTGTTATAGAGCAGAGCAAGGTAATTGAAGTGCGTCAGCCAGCCAGCCAGCCTAGAAGCCATAATGACATGTTGTTTTCCTACCTATAAAGTCATCTTCCTCCCTCTGCTCTCTCCTGTCTATTCTTTTCTTCTTTTTTCTCACTCTCTGTCCTTATATATATATACGGTAACCTTGCCTGTCAGGGTCAACAAATCATGTGCTAACCAGACACTTCAAAAGAACAAATCTGGCTGGATACATTACAGTAAGTACAGTAGACCTCCTGTTTGTCTATAGAACAAAGCAGGGCTTCCCATCTTCCCATTAAACCTTTTACCTCGAGTCCCGACCAAAAGTTGGGGGGGGGGGGGGGGGGGGGGGGGAGAAAAGCAAGAAATAGCTACAGTAGTGTTCTCAGTTGCATCTTCACAATGAGATGAGCAAGCAAGTGAAGTGATACAGGGTTAAGGATACAATATTTGCTTCTAACAGCCTGCAGAGAGGAGGACTGACTGAGTGGCGACAGATGTCTTTGTGTAAAGCATTGGGGTTGGAATGCCAACAGCAGCGTTCATGGTGTAATCCTATTGTCTCTGTGATGTGCTAGCTAGCAGACCACATCTCTGCAGCTAGCAGCCTTGCACACACATTAATTTGTTTTTAATTGTGAGAACGTAGACCAAGTCAGTGACAGGGTTTCAGTTGTGCAAGAAGTAGCCTACTCAGATGTTCTGTAACGAAGACTCTCACTTCCAGTCATGTTGGATCTGAGTAGTTGCTCATTGGATATTTAGTCCCCATATATGGGGATATCCGACTAGGACTTTGGGCTATATGACATATCCGACTAGCACGTTGGGCTATATGACTTATGATATGTCTAGTATGACAATCCCTATATTTGGCCCGGGCCGACCTAGTGCTGATATCAGATCACGGTGGTAGAACCCATATATGGATAGATCTTATTTGCAAAAAGTCAAAGTAACTCTCAGAGTTATGGGCGTCCATGCATGGCCTAATAATAACGCATAACAAATTGTAAATGGAAAGCAGTTTGAGAACCTGTCTGTCTGTGTCTGTTTATCCGGGGCTAATCTCCCAAACCGCTGGACTGATCAGCGCATTCTTTGTCCACATGTTTCACATTTCCGTGGCATATTTTAACTTTAATTTCATAATAAAGGAGGTCAGTTATGATTCTGCATGGCGGCCGGTCATGACGGGGCTGAAACCTTTCCCAGTAGGATTGACGTCACAGACCGTGGCCACATGAAGTCCCACATCCACATTGCAGGGAGCTTGTACGACATGCCATTATTGTCTCTTGTTTTTTATCTACTGCATTGATTCCCAAACTTTTTCTTGGACAAGGACACTCATTAGCCTGCGGAACCCCCCCCCCCCCATTTGAAAATATGCCAAAGACCCCCCCCCCATAAGAGAGGATTTTCATGGTCCTAGCAGTGACCATTTTCATTTCAACAAGGAACCCCGGTTTCAGCTGAATTAGGCTACAGTCCCCCATTTCCTGCATATATGGGACCGACCGACATTAAAACCCGGCATGCGCACCACCGAGGACTCGAGGGAGCGCGGTTCCCGGCATATGGCCATATATTGGTATGCCCACATCCACATTATGGCCATATACGGATGACATCAGGGATCTCCATATATGGGCATGAAAGGGATACAGACACAGTACAACAGGTACCCTGACAACAGGTACAGGGAGGGAATATTGCTACATGCATTCGATTGGGGTTCCAGAGCAAGAAATCATAAATGGGGGGGGCTGTGGCCTAATTAATGAGAGAGAGAGAGAGAGAGAGAGAGAGAGACCGAACAGTACGTAGTACTATGATCACCATGGGAATAGACCACATGAGCACAGAGCATTACTACACTACACTGTTGGCTCACAGCAAGAAGGTCCGGCTTCCAACCCTGCATGGCAGCAGGGGATGTGTGTTCTCCCTGTGTCTGCGTTGGGCTTCCACTCTGGGTGTTGTGATTTCGGTTGGTTGACCACCCGAGTGCTGACCCTGATGGGTTCCCCATCCAAAGATAAGAACAGAATGTACAGGAACAGAGCATGCATCCTATATCATTTCGCAGTCTCTCTGACACAGAATAGTGGACGGTCATCATATCTGGATATCAATATGCTTACGCAGATGAGTGTATCATAACTTTTGTCCAGCAGTAAACTAGAGGCTTGGCCGCTACGCAGCCCTTCTAGTAGCGGATTCCCACACATCGTAGCCACACTCACACCCAGGGAATGCCACAGACGAAAAACAGTCTAAGTCCACACTATTGATCCATAATGTATAAATGATGTTCAGGACAACGAGGCCTTTCCGTGGAGGGGTCAGAATGAAATTTGGACTTGGACTGTTTTTCGTCTGTGGTACGCATGTGATCAGCAGTAATGTAATAGTTGCATTACGCTAACGTTAGTCCCAACACTGCTTGCACGTAATGTAAATGACATTGATGCCCATTGCCCAATGTTCATCATTGATCTCAGACGTACAGTATATTTCCAGCGGGTGCATTGCATTGTTCAGAAAATCGGATTGCATGAGGTTGGAGGCAAACAGTCAGCAGGATCCCCTTTTCACAAAGTGAAGTGAAGAGTATTACAGACACTTGACAGACATTTTATGTCATATCATACCTTCCCCCTTCCCGTGGCCTTTACGTTCTGACATTTTTCATGCTTTTTGAGACACCGTCACATGGATAAAGAGAGTAGCGGGGGACAGAGAGGAGCCGTCTGCCTTCAGTAAGTGCACATGACGGTAACCTGTCCGTAGGCTTGTGAGAGGTAGGGTGAACTGGCCCACAAAGTCATTCTTGGCATTGTGGTCATGGTCCTCGACTACAAACCGCACCAGGGCCAGGTCAGGAACTTGCAGCTGGAATCTCACAGTGCAGTCCCGCCACCGGGGATTAAAACCATTGTTGTCAATTCGGTGAGTTTTGTCTCTTGAATTATCAATTCCCACTCCATGAATTTCCACCCACACCTGTGGGTCCACGATGGAACTGGTCTTGTCCATGTTGATTTTTGGCAGCTGCTGTGCAGATAATATCTGTATAGTCAGCTGAGTGGGGGCGTGTCCAGGCCCTCCCCCTGCTGTGATCCCTGGGTTAAAGCTGGAAGTGGGGCTGCGGAGGAAGCTTGGCTTGAGGATGTATCCACAGCGACCGTTTGGAAGGAAGCGGCCCTGGTTGAGGTCCATTTTCTTCCCGGGCGTCTGAAAGTTCAGGGCCACCATCTGACAGCCCCCATTCCACATGTCCTGGGGGTCATAGTTGGAGGACTGAAGGCGCTGTCCAGAGGGGTAGATCCGCGTCAGTTGCCTGCTGTTGTGTCTGACAAACATCTTTCCCGAGTCTTTGATGTGTTTCAGGGCATCGTTTTCTGAGAAGGAGGACATGTCACTTGGTGCAGGTTTTTCAGATAAGTTATCAAAGCCACGGAAGGGGACACTCCTGCAGTACACCACCAGTGCTGACAGCTCTGGACTCAGCTTAGAGCAGACATCTGTCTTGGGTGTGTTCTTATTGCTGCTTAGTAACTCGTCATCAGAACTGGAGGAAAAGCTACAAGTACTATTCATTTTACCTAGCTGGCCCAGGTGAGGCGTTGCCTTCTTCCCTTTCACCAGAATACGGCCCGCAGCTCCTCGGGAGAGGGCAATTTGGTCAGTGGCTGGTCACTGAGGGGCTGGATGAGCAGCTTGCTGCCCAGGATGGTGCGCATGTGTTGGGCCATGACAGCCTGCTGCTCTACGGAGCAGTGGTTCTCCAAGGACAGAATCAGAGGGTATTGAGAGGCCTTAAAAGCATAATGGTTAATGGTTTCAATGACCTCTTTGAAAGGCACCTTGGACGTAAGAGTGCACCCATGGTATATGACAGGCTCTCCTTTATCTCCATCCCAGCAGTCCAGTTCCACACAGCGACACCCCTGATTCAGAGCCCTGATGTAAGGCTCTGTGCTGCTGGCACCGAGGACTTGGTCCTTGGTAAGGTAGGTATTGTGAGAGGAGGAGATGAAGTAGTGCGCCATGGGTTGGGTCATATCTTGGTAAACGCTGGAGTGTTTGATGTCATACACATCATTTTCCAGAGACAGCATGTACATCGTGAAACCATTCTGGGTCATGAACTGGTTATTCTGAGCCCAGTCATTGAGCTCATAGGTGCGTATGAGGCTTAAGGCATGGTCCAATGACGGGTCCTCCCCTTGGTCTGCAAGGAAGTCACGGAGCTCAGCAGTGGAGAGGACACAGCCGTTGCTGGAGTACTGCAAGAACACGGAGTCAAGCTCTGGCCGCCTCAAAAGCTCCCCGCAGAACTCCTCGATCTCCGCGGGGTGCAGCCGACCGTCACACGAACGGTCACATTTGTTGAATAATGAGCGTGCATACTGCTCGTTCGGTTCAACGTTGATCATTCGCAGCAGTCGTTTGACTTCGTCGTAGCTCATCTTACCGTCCCGATTCTCATCCACTCGCCTCAGGTAGCCACGGATCCAGTGATCCATTTTCTCCCTATGGCTCATGTTGGCCACACGTTCCTTCAAGGTACGGATTCCTCTGACCCAGCGACGAGCTTCATCCTCGCCGGAGCACTGCAGGTCCAGGCTCTTCCGGGCGCCTCGGAACACCACCGTGAAGCACCGGCTCTCCCGTATCGATCCGATCAGCTTCCGCAGGGCCTCCGACTGGCATCCCTCGCGCACGCACTCCACCTCCGCCACCGAGAAGGTCTGCTGCTCTTTGGCCTTGCGGGTGTACTTGGTAGATTCACACCACACCGTGACCCCGTCGTCTAGCAGCTTCAGGGTCCGGCTCTTCTGCCACCTCCAGCGTATCTTGGTCATGCGGGAGCCCTGCGTCATCGCATGTATGTCCTCATTGTCCAGCACCCCGAGCCTCTCGAGAGGTTCCTGTGAATGGTCAACCAACTTCTTCTGTGTAGTGGCACCGGTGGCTGGCATGTTACTGCTGCCAAGCATTATGCCTATGGGAACTCCGGAAAATGTTTTATCCTGTTGGCTACCTTAGACTATATATGCTTGATGAGCAATTCGCCACTGAGTCAAACATATATCATGGTTTCCTCTCACAGCAAAAGCAATGCATGCTATATGTAGGCTACGTAACATACTCCAGTGCTGCCAGTGTCCTTCACCAAGGTGAAATGTGCTATTTAAGGGATAGAATCCTCATTATATGATGACGTCAGGCCCAGGAAATAATTCCCAATGCATTTTTCCCATAGACATTTAAAAAAGTATTTATTTAAAGACCTTATAAGCGTCGTACAAAGCCAACTCGAGTTGTGACAAATCATGACAACAAACAATATTTTGGATCAAACAAATAATTACAAAAGAATAAAAACAACAAACAAAGTGTTGTAACCTGCCGTTTTCTTCTTTCTAATTATTTGTTTGGCCCAAAACATTGTGTTTTGATTTCTCATAACTCGAGTTGGCTTAAAAGGTCTTTAAATAAATACATTTTGAAATGTCTATGAGGAAAATGAACGGGGAATCATTTCCTGGGCCCTGGTAGGGGGCGGGACTGCGATGCTCTATATGGGTACCAAATGGAGCATGCCCTTTTTTCTTAATTTTTTTTCTTTTTGGAGGGCTCCTACAGTATGTGTCCAGCTTTTGGTGTACTGTACGTATGTGCACAAACTTTGTCCTACACAAACTACCGAACCCCTTTTATTACTCTATGAGATTGATACGGTTGTGAGTTACCGCAATGGGGGCAGCCATGTTTGTTGTTTGACGCTGTTGAGTGACGGGGCTGATGGCCAATCAGCTGCTGCGTTTGGGATTTTCGAATGACACTGACGCAGACTCCAGACCTGAATCACCAGAACATATTTTCTTAATGGGAGTGGCTAGCTATTCAGGGCTGGAGCCAGGCTTGCCCGAACCTATTGTGAAATAAAAAAACTCTGTCTGCCTGCATAGGAAAAGCCAAAGTTGTTGTTAATGCGTTTAGCTGATGTAAACTTGATTTGTATGCACACACAAGAGTTGACATTTACTACATCCTTTTTTTAGTTCTTTGTCATCGTTGGGAGGTTGTTAGTTTTTACTTTGTTCTTTTTTTGTTCGCCCTTTTGTTGTTGGCCACTAACCTCCAACCTGGCCATGTGATTGCATGCTTGTGGATGGGACGGGGACAGTGTTGTCCTGTGTGAAGCTTTCTTCATTTTTGACCCCACAATAGATCCTGTTGAAAAGGAACTGAATGGACAGCTAGACAAAACATGAAACATTTCTTTAAAGACCTGACCGCGTCAGATGGTTCACCACTTAAGCCCTAGTATTCTGTCGTATGACAATAGCGACAACAACCTGTCTACAAGCTTGCATTGCGCCACATTTTGAAATGTTCAAAAGGTTTTGGCTCTAATGCCGAGAATTCAATTCAATTATCAGAGTCCGACAATGCAGCTGTCCAGAATCCAGATGAAGGTCAGGCGGTCATCAGCGACCACAGTGACACACACGCGTCCACCAGCTCACCTCAACACAAGCTATTAGGCATCATCATCATTACCACTAATTAGCAGAATGCTTCCGATGGGGGCGGTCAGACACATGGCATGATGCACAGGTCATCTATCCTGAGTCGGCCCTGGTGAACAAACAGACCAAGACAGTCAGCTGCTGGCTGCTCTTTTTCTGGAAGCACTTTCTGAAACAAAACAACCTCCAGGCCCATCCAAGGTTGTTATATTTGAACTCTATTTTTCCCAGGTACATACGTACATCGACGCTAGGTCACGTCATATAGTCCGTATATATACGTAACCCAACGTAGACTCCATCTATGTAATGGTTGATGCCTACCGAAGCCTTTAACATTGGTCCGGTTCCCATAGCAACGCACCACCATTCCAACTATGGGATTGGAAATATATTCACAGTGCAGAGCAGTGGAAGAGAGGATTTTCAAACCGTCATAACTCTGGTTCTAAGATCGTTGTCCTTGGTGGATTTTCTGCCATCCACATTTCGGTTTTATGGCGACATGTAAACGCTTCTGATGAGAGGTAAGGAGTGTGTGAGTGTTCCAATGCTGTGGTAGTATATGTAGCAACAGTGTGTGGACTGCAGGGGGCAGTGAGCGTGTATACTGGCCCCTGGAGCTGGGCTAGCGGTAGAGATAGAGTTAAGGACCCATTTTCAACCTATCTTTATAGAATTGGTCCTCACTAATGTCCATTATTTTTATATGGTACCATCTCTGTCTACTGCATTGGATCTGTGTCTCAGTGGGGGGCTGTGGACAGTTTCAGAAACCCACCTACAGGTACTCAGGAGCATGTGGTGAAGACGTTGTCAGCTGGATCAACGACAGGTGTGCTCCAGGTCTGCTCATGAGGAGCACGACAGTCTAGTCTAGTCAGTCGCAGGCGTGTGCACGAAACGAGCACGCACGTGACAATGTCATGGGACCGTGCGCGCCCATGTAAATACGTTCGCATTGTCGCCCCTCAACTTCTGCGCGCGTACAAAAAAAATGCAGGCCTCTCATTGAATATGAATTACTAGGCGCGTTAATCGCTGTCCATCTGAATGGACCTTACCAGTGTCATGATCGATGAACTGTCCACATCCCTCCTCTGAGACAAAAATAAATAACGGTTTTGAGGCGTAATTATTTTGGCAAATAAATAGGTACTGGGCAATTCAGTTAATATGCAATAGGTGCAGGGAAATATAGAAAGTACAATGCTGCAATACTGGCAATGTGCATACAAAGTTTGGCGCAGATAGGTCCACCCAGCGATAATCTTATTCTCTGGACACACACACACACACACACACACACACACAGAGATCCACGTACAGGTTTTCAACTCTTTGACCAGTTACCCCAAAACATTGGTGAAAATAAATGTGGTGTCCTATCTATACAGTACAGACAAGTAAGATGTAGAATACCGCAGTGCCGGCAATTTGAAGGCCAGTTAATACTTGTTTGCGCGACAGTGTCACGTGGTCATGGAAGCTTGTACCTAGGTGTTTTATTTTAGGGTCATGACACCATCGTGTGACAGAACATACATTTGGCTTAAGTGTGCTCTTCCAGGTAGGAGTGCGGGCAGTGGCCTGGGCCATGGCTCAGTGGTCCAGGTCCAGGTAATCCAGTCTGGCAGTGTGCCGCGGGTTCGACTCCCGATCCAGTCGGCCTTTACTGCATGTCTTCCCCCCCCATCTCTCTCCCCATTTCCTGTCAGCCTACTGTCTGTCCCTCCATAAAAACAATATATAGTACAGGCAGTGGGAGCGCGTTCCCCCAATCGTCGATTGCTGACAGCAGGTGTGGGCCAAGCCCCCAGAACCGCGGTGGATTAGTGAAACTGCCATCGACCTCCTGGTGGTCAAATCTGAGATCCCAAGACGTCCACATTTATAACGTTACTGCCGCAGTAGTACGTGCGTGTGAAAGTGTGTGGTAACGCTCGATGTACGATTGTACGTGCATGTAGTTAACACTACATGTGCAGAGTAGTACTGCACATTTGAGCATCAAAACTTTCAGCTCAAATGCTGAAAAGGAAACCTAATTGAAATGAATAGGTGGGGGCAGGGCGTCTCGCTGACAGTGGGTTTGGGCGACTGGGCGCTGTGGTCTCCCTCTGGGACCGTCTTCCTCTTCCTGTGTCTCACCAGAGAAGTTGCTTCTGTGTCACGTCGTCGCCTCCGGCTGTCAAGCAGCCATATCTCATTGTGGGTTCTGAATCTGTACAGTAGCTTGTTTGGCTTCTTCCTCTCGGAAGACGATGCGGTTTGGGCTGACAGCCCTCGTCCCCACCCCGTCCCGGTTGGCGGCTATACGGCTGTCATCGCTCCATACGAGGTCGTGATCTAGTAGTTCAGTGTTCCCTGAACTTCCCTGAACGTGATCCCCCGTTTTTTTTACACACATATAGGTATTTCTGGGACCACGACTGTAATGTCCACAGTGTTTAGTAAATGTTTACAAATTTGGCTCCATTTGTATTTGGTTCCATTTGTCCACTCTCGGAGTTACAGACCCATGAAAAGATTGAGAATAATTGAACTGAACTACACTATACTGTGTGTGTGTGTGTGTGTGTGTGTGTGTGTGTGTGTGTGTGTGTGTGTGTGTGTGTGTGTGTGTGTGTGTGTGTGTGTGTGTGTGTGTGTGTCTGTGTGTGTGTGTCTGTGTCTGTGTCTGTGTCTGTGTGCGTGTGTGCACCACTGACATGACGTTCTTCTTTGAAATAAAATGTAGAAGTAATTATTTAGACCACATTCATTTATTTTTGGTAGGATTTTTTTTTATCCTGTTACTGGGATCTGGGGACTATTGTAATATTGAATAGTCTGCCTAAGCATACTATTTTCATATGTTATTCATTCAGTAACGTGTCAATTGCCCATCACATGACGACGTATCCATTGTCATCTGTATGTCTTTCATAGTTAAATGGTGTGCTTACTGTCTTGTCAAAGACAGACACATCAACAACACACAACAGTAGTTTATTTCAATGCAAATTGCAATGCATGTCGGCTGTCTGAGTGTCTCTGTCAATGTCTATAGCCTAGCACGCCTCCCGCCTTGCATGCATGGGGGGGGGGGGGGGGGGGGGTGTGAACGGAAGTGTGAACCAGAATCATTTCACGACGTTCACGCTCACGGCAAAGAACCAGCTCTTATGATCTGATCATCGTTCATGACCGACCCACCACTATAGTGAGCAGTGCTCCCGGGGTTGGATTATTTGGACAAACTTTGGACAAACTCAGGATTTGCTGGGTGGATGTGGGGAGACTTACCTTTGATATCCCGCCTCTGGACATTATTATTTTTTATGGCTGGTGGGGATATTGTTTTGCCTCTGCTTCTGATTATAGGTTAATATAGACTGACTTTCTGACATAACTCATCTCAGTGGAGAGAGAGAGAGAGAGAGAGAGAGGAGGGGATGAGTGGCAGAAGAAGGATGAACTACTGTACAACTTTCTCCTTTTTACAGATGTACGTGTTGACAGACCTGGATACCTTACATAACACTATCCCTAATGTCCTGCATAATCTCTCATTCTATTATCATGGCCATAGCTGATACATTATCAATTGAATCACTGTGACTCTGTTCACATGATGCATTGGCATAAGTCATGAACTTGTTTCAAAATGTATTCCAACCATCTCTCCTCTGATTAGTGCTGCTCAAGTTATGGGGGTTGTTGTCTCTAGACCAGTAGTTTCCAAACTGGGGGGGGGGGGGGGGTCCCCAAATGATTGTGGGGACCCCCCCAGATGATTAGCTTAATGTGGAACATTGTTGTCTCACTCAACACTAAACCAACATACAGCGTACGATCTGCAAGCTCGATCTACTGTACAACACCTCACACTCACAATGCCAGGCATTTTTCAAACCCGTGGAACCAAGTCAAACTAAAGGCCTACAATTCCCACAAAACAACTTCACTCTTCATAGGAACAGAAATGAGGAGTGTTCCGCACACGACCTCTTGTATCACTCATGGTTTCGCTCAAATACAAGCCTATACTGTGCATAAAAATAGACGAGTAAATTAACATAAATCCCGCGTTCCCCAAGGCGAATGATAGCACAATATCTTAATGCTGGGAAATCCCTCCTTAGTCACTAATGGCCTGGGAACTACAATGCTTTTATCTGCCTTCTTCCCCCCTTGTTTTAATTAATTGTTGCGGCAACCGAGTGGGTAGGGTGCATACCGCAATACCGCATACCACATCGGCAAGTCCCTGGTTCGATTCCCAGCCGGCTGGACCATTTGCTGCATGTCACTCACCTATACTTTCTCTGTGTTTCCCGTCTCTCGGCACTGGATCCATCAAATAAAGGCTCAGAAAAGCCCCCAGCTTTTTTTTCATTATGATAGTCTGGGAGCGACAATACTTTTATCTTACTTCTTTTTAATGTATCAGCATTTCTGCTTTATTATGATAGAGACAAGTAAGTACAGAGAGAGCGGGGGGGATGATAGCAAAGCGCCTTTGGTTGGATTTAGCCCCAGGCTATATCTGTAGGAAAGAATACATTTCAGTCTTAATTATGTGGTATGTGATTTTACCACTTCATCATCAGTTACCATCAGTTATCACTCTTTGCCCTTCTTTTTTTTTACCATTTAGAAAACATTTTAAATTAGCTTTGTTTGAACTAAAATACCGGTAGTAAAAAAGACAAAGCAGTTTAGGGATAAGGGGTATAGCAGCACTGGCGAAAATATGGCCCAAAGTCCCTGATAATATGTAAGGCATGATTGCTGCACTCCTTCAGTTCAGTTTTATTTTTCAGGATTTGGACAGTACATACATACTGTATAGACTAGAGAATGTAAATCTTTGTTAGTGTCACTGTTCAACAGGCTTGTCCAAATGTCCTGGAAAAGGGCTAGGGAGAAGCACTATAGGCTTGTCGGCCCTACCCCTGGGATTTTATTTCCTTTTAAAGCAAACATTATATTTACTTATTGTAAACACTAGTGCTTCTGTTTACCTTCATACACACCGTACATACCTGCATGCATGCTGTACATATATTCCACATACATACACATATACTCATGAATATGGTATTGCTTGTAAATAGTGTTGATTTCGTTGACTAAAACTAAGACAAAAAAATGTTCGTCGACTACCTTTTTTTTTTTTCACAAGACTAAATGTATTATCAATTTAGTCAACAGCTAAAAACTAGACAAAAATGCTAGGAAGGGAACTACTGGACAAGAGATCCAGTATAAGTCATGTACACTTGGTTGCATGCTGAAAATAGCAGATCTACAAGCTCACAACGCGACGCGTTGTGAGCTTGTAGATCGGCTATTTTCAGCAAGTGTAAAAATCAGTCATTACGACGGCATCAAGGCCCGCCAGAATACATTTTAGTCAACTAAATCAACTGTAGATTTAGTCGACTAAAACTAGACTAACACTAAAACATTCCAGGTGACTAAAATGTGACTAAAACTAAATGAAAACTATTCAAGACACTAGGACTAAAACTAAAATCAAAATTTGCTGCCAAAAACAACACTGGTTGTAAACACTTGGGTTGTTGGGTATGGGACATTAAACTTGATTCATAGGCAAATGTTTGTGCAAACAATCTGTGAAAATAGCTGACAGATCGGTGAAATTAAAATACCAAATGCGTGGCGCCTTGGGACGCCTGATGGATTAAAGTGGTTAAAGTTACAGTATATTGTCTGTGTCGGGCGGAATCCTCATAATGTCAAATTCAAAAGTAGCGAGGTTGCAGATCTGCTACACTTGATGCTTTTGTTTGGTGCGTTAGTATGATCAAGTAGGGCGTTAATTTGTGAAACAACACAAGTTTGAATATGGAGATAATGATGATTTAAAAAAGAATATATATATAGCACCTTTCCAAACAAAGTTACAAAGTGCATTACATACAGTGGCAGTAAATAACAATACAGGTTAAAACCGTACACATATAGATCAACACATAAATGCTTCAATATGGTTCTGTTAACAACCATCATGCACCTGCTTGTGCTATCCAGTCGTCACTGCACAAAAACAACATATTTACTACTCCCTATCGTTATCTGTATCCTTACATGAAACCTTATTTGTGTGATTACCTTTTTCAAAAAGGATTTTCCTTATAATTAAACAAGGAAGACTCACAGACAGAGTGCACATATTAAGCTACAGCACCCATGTCATTCAGAGCCAAATATTCACAATGCAATGTTATAATAACTGTGACAACTTTCTAGGCTTATAATCATTTTATTTATTAACATATTATTATCCTACAGCATCACACCCTTTACATTTTAGAGTCTAGAATATGAACTGTACTGTAGTGTTTTAATGGTTTTGTGTTTGTAAAGTCTTCTCCCTTATTATCTA
This sequence comes from Protomyctophum bolini, assembly GCF_963924005.1. Classification (NCBI taxonomy): domain Eukaryota; kingdom Metazoa; phylum Chordata; class Actinopteri; order Myctophiformes; family Myctophidae; genus Protomyctophum; species Protomyctophum bolini. Next base: position 24,523,165 of record NC_137883.1, on the reverse strand, counting down.
GCTACCATTGATAGCTCCACCTGGTGGTACCACTTAGAAATGACAGGCAGTTGAGAGGAGAGTCGCGGTTGGACAGAATCAGAGATACAGACAGACAGACAGAATCAGAGATGCAGACAGACAGACAGAATCAGAGATGCAGACAGACAGACAGAATCAGAGATGGAGACAGACAGACAGACAGACAGACAGACAGAATGAAGAACATCATCTATATGCAGCACCCATGCTCTGGAAATAGCCTCTGGAATAGCCTTTTAACTTTTTATATCAAAAGTGCACAGTCCATTGAACTGTCCAAGTCTCTTATTAAGACTCATTTATTTCTGTGGCTTTTGATCATTCCTGATTTTTCGTTGTCAGTTGAACTGTTTCATGACTTGTTGCCATGTGGACGCACATGCATATCTCTTCTTCTTCTCTTTCTTCTCTTTCTTCACTTCTCTCCTTTTTAGCAATTTTCCGTACATCTACTCTACGGCATTGGTGTTAAGTATAGCCTTGCCGAGCCATGAGGCCCATAGGGGCAGGAGCCTATCTCCTGTTTCTGTAGCACGAGGCAGCTTGATGTACAAGTACATGACGCGAGTATGTCGCAGGGACTTACCCCCAATCCAACCCTTGAAGCTGAGTGCCAAGCAGGGAGGCACCTGGTCTTTGGTATGACCCGGCCGGGGATTTGACCCCGACCTCCCAGTCTCTGCGTAACTGTTTCTACATTTTATTGTGTAAAGCACTTTGGTCAATCTTGAGTGTTTTAAATGTGCTATATAAATAATGCTTGATTTGATTAGATATGGTGACTGTGGTCCGAGAGTGGAGACCCCTCCCCAGCCTGGGACCGAGGCTACCTCTCCAGAGACTCGGTCGATCAAATTATTGGCTTAGGAATGCAACAAAAACAAACAAACACAAAATCTCCATGAATTCAAGGCTTCATAATTATGTGAAAGAGTGAAAAGCTTTGTCTATTTTGACTATTTTCAAGTTAAATAAATAAATGTGGTCGTGCAAGTCCATAACGTGCTGTGATTGGTCATACTGTTTGCTTTCGTTGTGCCACAAATGAGTCACGAGTCACGACGCATACTGTATCTCTCATGGTTTCCCCCCAAACACAAGTACCGTGCATAAAGAATAGATGATGAAATTAACATAAACCTCTCCAACGCATTCCCCAAGGCACATACTGAAATGCACAATGCCATAATGCTGGGAAATCCCTCTGTAATTAGCAGCCCGGGACCTGCATTGCCTATAAATCTTCCATCATTTATTTGTCTTTCTTTCTTTCTTTCTTTCTTTCTTTCTTTCTTTCTTTCCTTTAAAGATTATTTTGCGGGATTACCCAATAGCCGCATCATGGTTCTATTATTCACATTTGCGGCATGCCACTTCCCAACTCTCTCTCTCTCTCTCTCTCTCTCTCTCTCGCCCTCTCCTCTCTCTCCTTTATAACTATAAGGACATATGTGAACATCCATTCCACACTCATGTAGTGATGTACAGTAACTACAGTGCGTGCCGCCCTACGAGCCTGTAGATCTGCTATTTTTAAATAGCTAAAGTCCTGTGGTGAGGCACTCTCAACTACTTAAACCCTATACTACTACAATATATACACCTAAGGCCACTAAGGCCACCTTTTTCTCCCTCTACACCAAATCTATTTTGAAAATAGCTGATTTACAAACTTATGCCGCATGTGAGCTTGTATATCAGTAATTATTTTAACAAAATGTTTACCCCAGAATAGGGACACTAGGGTTCTTATTATTATGGTTAAGAGAGGGAAATGTTTATTTTCGGCATTGATCTTCCTTTGCTTCCCAAATTCTAAACTTCCTTGGTGGTGAAAGCGGAAAGAAAGATAGAAGAAAAGACAGGCAGAACATCAGATTGCCTTAACAGGAGGAGCAGTGCATCCTACACACCAGAGGGGGGCAGTGTAGATACAGTGTGTAGATGGAGGCTATACTCCTGAGCCTCTGGAGCAGCAGTATGTGTTGGATAGTAAAAGCAAAAAAAGGAATGATGAATACTGCATGTTCGTGTGTGTGTGCGTGCGCGCCCCTGCATGCATGCGCCCGTGCGCGTGCTATACTCGTGAGGGCCAAATAAAGTAAACAGTAGTAGAATTTGAGAAATCAACATTTTGAGGAAACTTTTCTGGTCCTCAAAATAAAATAACGATGTAGTTTCATGTAGTTATATAACAATGTTATATAGACTATGGATTAGCTGTGCTTTGCTGCTGCGTTGTGAGTTTGTAGATCAGCTAGGCTACTTTGGGTTAGCAACTTGCAATTATCCCATTTAGACCTGAGGTCGATTCTACAAAATGTCTTCTAAATCATGACAGTTTTCTGAAAAACCCATGTTTCTGTCAAACTATATCATGTCAAGGACCCCACAAATTATATGTACTGTAATTGGCCGCCAACCCCCATTTGAAAATGTGTTGTTTCAGACGCAAAGATTTGACAAAAAAAACCTTCGCTCTGAAAGAATATATATTCAAAGATTTGCGGCACTTTTTCAAGAATTTTCTAAAATAGATAAAGTATAACCTAAAAGGTTGATTTCCTCACAAGTATAGTAATAGTGTGTGTGTGTGTGTGTGTGTGTGTGTGTGTGCACACGTGTGTGCACATGTGTGTGTGCATATGTGTGTGCATGTGTGAGCTGAAGACTAGTATAAACGCTTTCATATGTCGTCGTGACCCTGTTAAAGATCAAAGGTGTATACAGTGTATTAAAGTACGTTTACACATCTCACACGTTGGAAGGGTGTCTTCACATCTCCCCCTCACACGCACGCCGCCAACGCCTTTGAGATGTTCAAGACACAGACACGCACGTCGCACGCCACCAACACACACACACAAACCCATCCATCCATCCATCCATATTAATGATCATGATCATTTTACAAACATTGAGGATGCAGTGGGACATTGTGTGTGTGCGTGTGCGTGTGTTTTTGCATGTGCGTATAAGCTTTATGAGCAGCTA